>NC_091100.1:19457500-19675000 GCF_024713975.1 Paralichthys olivaceus | reverse complement strand
CACCTACGCACACATAGAGGGTTATTCTACTTTTTCCCCAGTAGGTGTCTCTCAGATCTCACCGCCCACAGTTATCATGGCAGATGAGAAATGCTGAGAATAGTATTAAGAGTTTATGAATGAACTGAGGGGATGAGTGGATCACTGTGTGACACTTTCTCATGATGTCACTGTAGGACAGTCTTACAGTCTTTGGGTTTCTTTGGTGCTATACAAATAAAACTGAAGTGAACTGAACCTGGTTATTATACAGCGAGGGCAAAGTGAAGGCAAACAGTGGACAGGTCCATTCCACATTTTCCATAGGATATAAGAGAAAGTTAAAATTGTGCTGCTATGACATAACTATTGCAACTGACACACAAACTATACTTATGATATATTTTCATATTTTAAATGTTTAAGTGATCACAACACAAAATCGTATTATTTTACAAAATAAGAGAAGTAGGAAGTATTAAAATGTTAGATGGTGTCTGATCAAAGAATAAGTGAAAAAGAAGATAAAGCTAAGCAAACATTCAATTCCTCCTTTTAAATTGTTTGCCCATCCATTCATCCATACCAATTATTCTATGAGGGTTGCTGGGAGTAGCTGGAGCTCATCCCAGCATTCAATTATTCATTCTAATTATTTTTCCCCAAAAAGCTGCATTTGAATATTTTACTCAAAATAACTATTTTTATCTGAGAACGTATACATGGACCATTAAAAGACACTGATCAATCATGACACGGAGGACAAAGACAGGATGTATGTGTCAGTCGGTCGTACCTGGCGACGCTGTCAGAGCCATCATCCCATAGAAGGAGAACGGTCCTGCTTCGAACTTCATCCCTTCTTTTCCTGCCTCCACCTCCACTTTCCCCTGTGACGGTAACAAACAAGTTATTATCTACAAAGACACACAACCAACCAATATCGTAGACGTTTACATTTGCATTTCATGCTGTTTGCATTTGATTACATCTGTATCCATACCCTTTCAGACTATACAACTTCTCATCAAGTCGGAATGGATGTTCTGCATTAGTGCTTCATTGTGTCAGTTACAGTATAGTCTTTCATCCTTCCTCTCTAGGATTTCCGCTACAGCTTTGGGCTTTGCAATCCCACTGCCACCCTCTACAAAATCTGCTCAAATATATTTATTCACCCTGCCCGTGAGTTTAGAACAAATCCACCCACACCACTCCTCCCTCTCTCTTCTCTCTCCTTTTTACTACTTTCAGAAAATCCGTGCTCGGTTTAATAGCTCCCAATGTGCTCCTATAAGCCTGGTCTCAAGGGTAGTGACCTCGCACTTGTCCCACCTGGACCTCACCTGATCCAGAGATACCGTAACCCTAGTTCTGGTGCACATTGTATTATGGGTTATTTTAATAACTTCAGTTATTATGCAAATTGTGAGTTTCCTGTTGAGCTGTATAGTTTGCACTTTCAGATGGAATAATTCCACAGCGATATTGTGCACTTGTAGAATTTAGTTTTCTGTATATACAGCATTGCCCCACTATCATTTAAAACGCTTTAATCATATTTAATTTCGATAGTTTCCTGTGTAACATTCAAGTTGTTGCAGCACATCCTCTTACCAAGGAGTTACTCTGTCCCAGTGTTCTAGGTAGGACAGGTATAAGTGTAACAGGGGGGAGTAGTGTACTGCCAGAGGCCTGTTGTGAATGCACAGTTCTGTACTGAAGACAGGAGGAGCATAAGAGTGGACATTTAGGCTAAAAACATGGTGTAGATGAAGCAGTTTCAAGTCAAATTTGAACGTCAGAGCTAACGGACACTTGGATGACACCACAGGAGCAGCATGGAGACATTTTATTTCTTTCTGTTGTTTTTTAAAGTTTGAAGAAGTGTCCATCATTTACTTCAATTTTACTGGATTTGGCTGCAACACTGTGTACCCCTGAAACTCCAAAAGAGTTTTGTGGACTCAAACACATCACCTAACCCTCTGTCGGCACAGTGGTGAGTGGATAATGAGTGAACTTTCATTTTTGAAAATGCATCACGATTCATTGAAATGCCTTAAAAACACGTCACATGCTGTGTAAGTTCTCAGTTTCTTTCACTCTCAGCATGATTTACTTTGAGGTGATGTTTCTCTCTTTGTATTAGTAATGAGCTGTTTATTTGTGGCATTGTGGCATGTTTTATTCCAAACTGTACTGCAGTGCAATCATACCATGAACACCTGCTTGGTGAACTTACATGGTTTGATCCACATTTGTTTGAACAACCCAATTTCAAACTAAAGAGATTCCACATTTGGTTTAGTCTGGAGTTCACAACAGGCAGTTTGAAAAAGACTCACGAGCTTACCTAAACCCAATCTCATGCCTAAATAACTACTAAGCAGAAGGTTCATGGTTTGATCCCAGTCTCTCCCATTCCATGTCGTCATTTTTTGTTTGTTCAAACCAAAATGTAATGAGTTCTTCCCTGACCCCGACCACATCTGTCCACCAAGTTTGATGGAAATCCATCCTGTGGTTTATGTGTAATGCTCACAACAACCAGACAAACAAGCAAACACACATGAAAACATAAAATCCTCCTATCCCTGTCCCCCAACCTAGGAGGTTAAATTAATTCATTTAAAAAAAAGAAAATGTACCAGAACTATTAGCTGTTGCTATGTATAAGTGAAATATCTGCTTTTTTTTTAACACCATGAACACAAGTTTGTGCAACACAGTGTGTTAGTGGCTGAGTAGGTTAGACAGGAGCACATGACACCCGTTATTAAAGAGCCTTAAAGGTTTCTGTGTTGTCTGTTGTCTCTTTGGATGTTTGTGATTAAGTCTAACTTGAGAAAACACAAGTCTCTTTATCGGAGCAGAAATACACAAATATACAAACAAAAGGAATATTAATAGATTTAGTTTTTCATGCTCTGCTTTGTACGTAGTTACCACTATAGTTTTGAGAAACACGTACATCAGAACGTTGTGGTTTCAGCTTGCAAATGCTTGTATTGCTTTTGAATGTAGCATCTAAATGAAATGTTTGTGCTGTAAATCTTTTTATATGCAGTTCAGTCGTGAGTCCGATTTGGAACAAATTTGCTGATGTATCCTTTACTTTGGTTTGTCGTCATGCCAACGCACCTGCAGGACGAGGATGAAATAATCCACGGGCTTGTTCCTGTGAAAGAGGTAGTGCTCTGCCGCCCGCTTGTTCTTCTCATCGTATTTCAGCTCCTGGATGACGTTCGGATGCTTCAACAAGCGCAGCAGGATCTTTTCTGACATCTGCACCGGTGCGAATGGCTCCACCTCTGAGGAGGGAGAGAGAGCGAGAACATGAAGTGAGGAAAACCAAACATGACACCTAACAAGATAATGAATATATGAATCCAGATTTGAATTCGACCAATCGTCATTTCATCACCTCAGGAATGACATCGTTCAAACTAAAATGGTAATCCTTGGTTGGTTCTAGCTTGAGACTTTGCTGATTTTATGTTTTTTATTTTACAAACTACAACTTTTTAGATTTTGGGGAGTTTATTAACGAACAATTTGAAAAGTTCACCTTTGGTTCCAAGAAAACCTCCATATTTTCAGCTGTTACTGCATCCAAACATCTCCATACATAAACTAACAGAGACCTTTTAAAAGACGTAACCGAACCGTGACAGGTCGGCCTCAACCACCTAATGGGCCAATCAGCTCCTTCAACTCAGTGGCGGTGATATGTGTCAGCTGGCTGCCGGCTCCACCACCAGGAACTAAACTCCCTAATAGTCTTTAGGGGAACTTAATCAATGCTTAGCTGCTAGGTCAAAGTTCTAAAGCAATTCCAACTGCACGGAGACATAGTCAACTGCTGCTGCTGCTGCTGTAGTAGTACTTGGATATCCTTCTGCCGGTTCAGAAATCCATTTCCCAAGGGAAAGCGGGTGAAATATTTCACATTTTACACTAAGTATGTCGACTTGTGTGAGAACAGAGATCAGAGGCCAAAAATGCTGGACGTGATGTCACCGAGGAACGAGTATAAGCAAACAGGGTGGTGTTTTTAAAGCTGTTAGCAAAGATCTCAACATGCAACCTTCAGTGCATGACATGCAAGCAAATAGACGCCTGCTTTTGCACAGACATCCCGTGCCGCGCTCCCGAAAGGCCTTCCACCTCTTCACAAACACACACACACACACATGCATACCAACACGCTTGCTCCGAGTCCTCACACAACTCATTCCCTCACACAGACACACAACAGATACTCATTCTACACACATACTCACTCCTCCCTACATCCACTTGCCCAAAAATTCAAAGCCCATACGGGCACATGCACACACAAACAGCTCACACACACACTTTCCCCACAGTGAGGGGCTGAGGGCACACTGGGGGAAGTCAAGCAGCAACGCAGCCCACTTGCCTGTTGCTAGGAAACGCAGGGTAGCCAGCAGAAGCTGAGGTGATATTTTAACCTTCATTTCATTGTCGGTCGGCTTGAAGGCCGAGAAATCCTGCTTCCTTTCCCGATGGGTGATTTTCTTCTTTGTCTTGTTGTCAGCTGAGGAGGGAAAATTAAAAGACGAGGTTGAGACACAAAACTTTTTTTCTGCAACAAGAACAAGTGTCAATCCATATCCCTCCACAGACACTGAGCTAGTGGTCCCGGGTCAGAGGGTGACTAAACTTGAGTTACCCAAAAGCTTATTGCTTTTTCCAGAAACGTAGCTGTGGCGTCCTTCTCAGAACTAAAGGAGAGCTATAGGGGGCTACGTTGTTAGCTTAGCACATTCTTAGCATTACTTAAAGCCATATGTATTACGGCAACAAATAGACTGGCATGAACTCCATGTCTGCAGGCCTTCTCTGATACCATTTACTATAACAGCACAGCTGGCGCAAGTTTGGTGTGAAAAAGCCTGAATAAAAGTAAAGGTTCTAAAGAAAGAAAAGAAAGATCCTTATTTAATCATCCTTGAATATAAAATCATACGTTTTTCAGGTTTGGTAGAAAATACACATTAAGACTCTTAAGTGAAAAAACTACACAATAAACTAACTTTTGTAATGGAACTAAAAATAAAAATATCTAATGATCCCCTCATTTGTTTGAACTTAACTTTAGGCACTTTGTGTGTCCCTGTGTTTTCTGTTTTCTCTTTTCCCTCCCGTTTCTCTTCATTTCTCTTAAAACACTGAAACATTTCTGATAGCTCTTCCTGCATCTGGGGGTGCCTGCATAAATGTAATCTTTCAAATTCAATTTGGGTGACTCACCAACAAACAACACAACTCTTGACCTTCAGCTTGTGATTCATAGGAGCAAGTAGAGAAACAATGTAGTAGGAAGGTTCTGTTTGTGTTTAAATTGATTATTTAACTGTAGAGGTCGTGATTTGATCAAATTTGATCACCACTTCTTAAATTAAAACCTTACTCATGTTTCACTCTGTAATATGTGACATTATAGAAAGTTAACTGGACCATTTTACTGGGCCTTCAAAACCTCAAAACATTGTGTCTGTAATTATCTAACAAACAGCAGACATGGAACAATATTGGCTGATCAATATCAGGCCATTCATTCTACTTTTAACTTTGTTTAGTTATCCAACAACTGCTGAGGGAAATATCTGGATTTTCAGCAGTTCTGCTGCACAAATTAGACTTAAATTAACTTGCTTTAAACCATCACTGTGCTGTAAGAGCGCTATTTAATTAAGTCCACCCACTCAAATGAGTTCATAACAGGTCATGGATTCTAGACCAGGGCTCTGACTTTGACAGGCTGGTGAGCTGTGAAATCTTAAAAGCCTAAAAAGTATGAGCTTTAAGAGCGAGACCTACTGTACAAGTCAGTCTCGTCCAGGATCTCTGACTTGATGATTTCTTCGATAACGTCCTCAAGGGTGACGATACCCAGGACCTCGTAGAAAGGGTCTCCCTCACCCTCATTGTTCACCCTCTGAACTATGGCCAGGTGGGATTTTCCTAGAAAAACATACACACACAGGTTATCAAGTTAGGGTCGTGTAAAGATAAAGAGAGTTGAATATAGTTCAGGCAGTGGTGGAGTTACAGGGGAACAAACAGGCAGGGATCCACTTATAATGTACCAATCTGACATGTATTAGAGGTAGATACTTAACAGAAAGTAAAAATAAATCACTCATGTCAGATAGTGTTGCTGTTATGACACTGAGGCTGCAGTGCGAGTTACAATCACACACAGAGCAGGAGACAGTGCTGTGATCTCTTCAGTGAGCAGGGATGCACAACATGGTAGTTCAAGGATGTTAACAGCGGCAGCAGAGACTGAGACAGAGAGAGTGACAGTCAAACCGTCCTAAATTTCATCATATGTCCTCCCTCAGCCCTCCCTCCCTCCACATCTGTGTTCCCAGGACCCTCCTGTGTGCTGTACCATCTGAAAAAAAGAAACAAACTGCTGTGTATGCAGAGAATACTGTCAGGCAAAACACTAAACAAATTCTTTGCCTTTTCTCAGCTTGTGATCATTTAAAAGGAATTTTCCAGAGGCCCAGGCTAATATTAGCCCCTGCAAAATGAAGTTTCCATTCCGCCCCGGCGATATTCTCACCGAGCGAAGGAACAGACTGGGCGAAGCCTCCGCTGTGTGATCAGATTGTCTCGGAATGGGCCGTTTGCATGCAGATACACCGGGGTGTAAATAATGGAGGACATCGGTGGTCCTGTGTGCGTACGTGTGCATGTGCTTGTGTCCGAGTGCATGGGCACATGGGTGTGCGAACATGTGTGTGGTTATTTTTGGAGAACACAGGTACATCACAGTGGAGTCAGGTGCTGTTTCAGCTAAAGCTTTGGTGCAGACTAGCAGAGGCTGAAAGGGCTGATCACCAAGAATGTTTTATAGCACTGCAGCTCACTGCCTCCTCACAACACTATGACAGCACACCGATGTGCAGAGCATTAGAGGCTGAGCGAGAGAATGTTGCAGGTATCAGACACAGAAGTGATGCTTTCAACAAATTCACTCAGGTTACACCTAACAGGGTAGATCTCCAAAGAGACATATTAATAATGTAAACGCAGAAATCCTCTAACACAAAGTGGCAGGCAGGATCTATATCTTATTTTCAAGTGTCCAACAACAGCAGGAGTCTAACTATTTCTATCAAGGTGTCAATGACATCTTCAGCATATTGCTTTATCACGGAGGGCTTGTGTTTAAGTAGGACAAACACAAATGGAGCTTTGGTGGGTTAAAGCAATCAGGCCTCTGCAGTCCTTGAGCAAGCAATTACTCTAAACTGCCTGGGGAGGGAAAAGGCAAATGGAGTGGCCAGCACAGTGAAACAGATCAATGTTCACTTCCTTCACTTTAATGGCATCCACTCACATCAGGTTTATAAACACAAAAAGAAAACAAATGAAGGTGAAAATCCAGGAAATATGTGAATATATGAATCTAATAGAAAATCTTTTGTTTTCAGCAAGGACACATTTGTTTACCATCTCAGGTATTTATTTCGGGCCCATTAAAGGACTACTATACATTTTGGGAATTCACTTATTTCTTCCCGAGACTTAGATGAGAATATTAACACCGTTCTCATGTTTGTACAGTAGATATCAATTAAGCAGCAATTAGCTTAGACTTAGCACAGCTCTGTTGACAGGTAACAGCTCCTTATTAACATGATGTCACAAAAATTTAAACAAACTAAAAACATCGACACAAATTTGACATATTTCCTGAAATTTCAAACTACTTCTTTAAGAATTTATATATAAAGACCAGATCGGCCCAACATTCTCCTTATGAAACCACCCCAGTCTCCTAAACAACACAAAAACACTTTTTTTTTCATTACAATCAATGAAATATTCTTGAAAAGAATAAATGAAAATGTTGATAAATGTCAGATCTCGCAGTATTAAAATTGTCTGGGTTCTTCCTTGGGTCATACCCCATTTCTCAACAAAATCCATGGAAATCATTTGAGTAGTTTGCGTCATCCTGCTGACTAACAAACTAACAAAAATGAAAACATAACCTCCTTAGTGGTGCAAAAAATATACAACCTTTCAGAGGGAACAATAAAAAAAATGTACCAAATAATCTTATAAAAATTAGGGCCAACTTACTAGTGCACAATCATTACTATTCAAGAAAGACATATCAAATATAAATAGTAATGTACTCTTTCCAGTCAACCCTCCACAGAATGGACAAATTATAGATGTACAGTACATACTGTAAATGTGCATGTCATTTTTACATTGCATATACTGTATTGGTAAACTGCTGCCCTTTAATTGTCTCTACCCTCCATATATGGAGATTTAATCATAGAAAAAACTGAACAAACAATCTGAACTTCACCCTTCTGATACAAAACCAGGCCTGACCTCCGACCTTTATGTAAGCCAACTGATAAGAGGTGGAAAAGATCAAACACAATCTGCAATAGTCACTTGTTTGATAAGCTAAACTAACAGGATGTTTGTCCACATCAACACTATCGCCTTCTTCTACTGACGGGGTTACTTGAGGAACTATTAACGATGACCTATTGTAAGAGCTTTAAGAGGTTGCATAGGTCGCTAGTTAAAAAAAAACATTACACACAGGACAAAAATGAATGGGATGTTATTGAAATAACAGAGAAAAATGTGTTTATGCAACGTTGAGTTGTGTTTATCATCGGGTCTGTCCCATGGGCAGCAATGTAAGGAGACAGAAAATTCACAAATTCCATTGAACAGATGTTTTCTTCGTATTATTTTGTATGTTTTATTTTGAAGTCATTTGGTCTGTATTGAGAAAAAAATGTTTGCCATTGGAGCTGTGGCTCCAGGGAAGACATTGTCCGTCAGTTGATCACTCACCAAAGAGAAATATCTCTTTTAAATATTAACAAGAGGATGAATCCTAGTGACATTGGAGAGCCCCTGGCTTTCCATCTAGTGCCACCTGCAGGTCAAATTTTTTTTTGTTCACAACTTCTGCATGAACTGGCACAACGTGTGGTACCAGAAGTACCAGATGATTAATTTATGTTCCCCTCTAGGTAGAATTGTAATGACTTTGGTGATTCCCTTACTTTCCCCTAGCACCACCAAGAGGTCCAAGTTTTCGTTTATCCTATAAAGTAATTTAATATCATTGTTTTGAATTGGTAAAACTATGCACATAGATTCATGGCCCCCAGGGGATACATTCCAGTGATAAAGGTGCATTGACTTGATTTCGACACCATGCATGATGCTTAAGTTTTTAGTCTAAGGTAAAACTAACTATAGGATGTTATTCCATTTTATTGGTGATCCCCAAAGGTTCCATCCAGCATCATCACCAGGACAAACATTTGATCCGTTCTACAGTTCTTGACTAGATACCTGCAAAGCCAATGACATTCACATCAGAGTTGAACTTTGTGTTCAGTGATAATTTGCTAAATTATGCGATTGTGACCAGGTTAATATTTTCTGTCTTTGTGCGCATAGCAAACTGATGTTAGCATTTACATCAGTTTGCTGGGCTCAGAGTGCAGCTAGTGTTGATGAACACTAATAGTCTGGTTAATGTTGTGAGTAAGAATCAGTATGATTCATCTCCTTGGGACCATAACTGTCTGTACAAAACTGTGACAATTCATCAAAAAGATGTTGAGATATTTCTGCTTAGCCAAAAATGGCAAAACAACCAATGTTTCAGTCCCTTGAGAGTTTTCATGCTGCTAGAATTGTAAATACAAACAGACAGATAGGCATACAGCCAGATTGACGCACTGCAGTTTCTATTTCCTATTTTGTTTCCCACATGTTTTTGATCAGGATGTTGGTCAAAAATATCTGTAATTAGCTAAGCAATTTAACTTTTAGCTAGGGATTGCAACATATTAGACTATAGTGTATATTATGAATATGAATCTTCATTAAGAGAAATATTAACAGCAGTTGAAAGTAAAATAAAACTTGTTAAACTCACACGGGAAATTTCATTGCATGGGCGATGGTTTTATGATAGATTCGGATTCTTTCTTGCTCTCATTATATTAATTTTATTTAAATTTTGCAAAAAGTGCAGTGGAACTCGCAATTTCTCAAGCAACAGCTTAGCTATAATGACTACCATTAACTTTCTTCTTAAATTATGCAAGTGATCAGGCAGGACTATTTTGCAGAGATTATAAAATGAAATTTGCCAGTTTATGAGTCTTGTATCCATATAAACTCCTCTTCTGTTTTCTAAAGTCTTGCACTGTCCTGCTTACACACACACACACACACACACGCACGCACGCACGCACGCACGCACGCACGCACGCACGTTGTTTTGCACAGTAGCTCAACTCCAAATCGTTTTGTCTCGCTGTCCCACAAGATGGGATGCAAACCTTCCAGTTTCCCACAAAGACAAAATACCACACAAGCAACTGAAAAAATGCAGCTTCTGTCTTCCATAAATATATTATGAGACAATGACAGCCTGTTTATTCATAGCTCCTAAGCTGCTGTTATGGCGGTGGATTTTGTGGCTGGGGGGGGGGACTGGAGGTAGAGTGGAGAGGTTGACCCTCTGGACCCTCTGGAGCCTGGAACTTGGCAGCGGGCCTTAGGGAGAGTGTGTCCTCGCAAAGACCAGTCGTCTGGGGTCCTATAAGCCACCACTGCTGCCTGACATCTGGGGCTGTCTAGCTGGGCTGAGACTGAATGCATGCTGGGTAGTCCAGCACACAGGCTCACTGCACACATCAGGGTCAGGGGTCAATTCACTTTCAATTTCATCCATTAAAGCAGCATGTTTTCTTGGACAAAAACTGGAACACTACAGTCATTAAATGTGATTTCTGAAGATTTCTCAGAATAACGGTTGAGTCATTAGCACTGTAAATGGCAGTTTCAGTTTACATTTGTAATCGAGTGAAGTCTCACACACACATACACAGGATTTTTTTGTTTCCCTTAACAACAAAGCAGCAAATGACTAAGGTACCAGGAAGTGCTTAATCCCACTGAGGAGACAGTCGGGGACCACAACATGTTTGTTCAGTTAATGTGTTTCAGAATTACATTTAAACAGTGGCTATGAAAAGATGAAGATGCAAAGCAACAGATCCACTACCCAGGGTCATGGTCACAAATTCAAGTTTATTCATTTATTTCTTAATTTTTTGTGGGATTAAAATAAACTAATTAAAAAATTATGAATTATAAACAAGACTAATGTTAGCACCTTTGTAAAGTTGGACTTGAGATTATGTATTTGTGATTTGGTGCAATACAAATAAAACTGAGTTGAATTTAATAGTCACTGTGATGATGCTTACATGCTAATGTCAATAGCACCATATCTTAGTTTTGAAGGTATTTGGTCATAAACTACTTTTTTGGCAGACTGATCTGATCACCCAAATGATTAAGAAACCATTGAGACATTTCCCTCAAAAGCCTATGATGATGTTGGAGGAAGGACCAAAGGATCAACAAAGTGCGTTGGCGTTATGTAATTCATTTGATGTTTGTTAAAATATTTCAGCCCAGACTGGTCAAAAAGTGATGAACTGACCGACAGACCAACAAAATAAAACGACCACTATATAACTTTAAATAATGAACATATAAACTACACTTCAGATCCCTACTGACTATGTTAAAAACTCAAATGGGTGCTCTGCTGAGATTGAAAAGTTGGTGTGTTGGCAAAAGAACGACATGATGCAGGCGATTTAAATGTGCATCGAAGTTAAAACAAAAGAGACAGAAACATGGGGCAGACAAAAACATCCCATCCATGTGGAGCCATGGAGTCATGTTTCTCTAAATAAAACAAACTAACACTATATTATCCATTATGGTTTCTCTAGTGTTAAACTGGCACCATTGCTCTCCAATGGGACCTGACTAAACACAACCTGCACTGATGAATCAATTCAGAATATCCAAATTAAATTGAACGCAAACATGCATCATTTCATGCACCTCCCACCAACTTTCTGTAAATACAGAAAATTTTGCACCACATTTGGATCGAAACTTGACTAATGCTAGCTACAGCCCTGTTCCTGTGGTGTGTGGAGACTCCAAAGCCAAGCCTGAGAACCACCACTCAGGCCTTCAGAGACTAAGCCGTGTGCTCTTTTCCACCATTCCCAGCTTATTTATGGAATGCAGCTTTGTCATATTTTTCCATAGCGCAATTTTCCCCCTATAAATAGGCGCAAAAGGCTCGCAGAGTTGGGGTGGGAGTATGAGGGGTCAGTATCTGTCCTGTTCACTCATCACTGCCCTTCTACTCTCTCTTGCGCTCCTCCTTTTTTTCCAAATATTTGAGCACTGACAAATATAGAGCAATGTTAGGGTGATGGGAACCCATCTGATGATCTTACCTCCAGTGAAGAAAAAAAAATGAGCTCAGTTTCCAAATAATGTGACACATTTTTCCATTAAATGGGCAAAACCTTTACCCTGATGCTGGCGACATGTCGACTATTTATAATGTCTTGATTTCCATAAACATTTGGTCTGAATACACACGGTGAAATAACATCATTCTGTCTTTGCCCATATTATCTGGAGACATAAATGGAATGTGTGTCTGTCTGTCTTTATGTTTGCGTGTATGTGTTCCTATTTCCTCCACAAGTATCTTAAATTAATCAGAAAAATTGAAGTCTTTCAATTTGTTAATATAAATAAAGGAGCAAATGAACCTTGACCTTTGACTTAGAGGGGAAGTGCTGCTGCTGCTCTACAGAGACTCTAGACTTCTGAGGAAATCCTACGAGTGACGTCAAACATGTGGCGACACAAGGATCCCCTTAGTCACTATTTTAGTCCAACACTTGTCTCAAAAACACAGTATGATGTACAAGCACAAGAACAAGACATAGTTTCCTGTAGATACTTCAAATTTGAAAGAAAAAAAAAAAACATTTGAAAATTGCCCCAAGTCCTCATCAATACACTGGTAACTAATGAATGTTAATCCTAATATTAGCTGACACTACTTTTAAAGACATTTAAACATTACACCACTGCTTCACAGCATGAAGGTTCTTGGTTTGAATCCCAGTTCGGTCAGGGTCTGTCTATGAGGAATTAGCATGTTCTCCTCGTGTCTGTGTGGGGTTTCTTCAGTATGTTTTTTCTTCCCCTTTTTATTCTCTTTATTCAAGAGGATGGTCTTTAAAGGTTCAGTGTGTAGAATTTAGTGAAATCTAGTGGTGAAGTTGCATTTTGCAGCTGAATACACCTCACCTCACCCTCCCCTTCCAAACATAATAGAACCCGTGGTAGCCTTGTCAAAAAACTAAAAAGGTGTTAAGCTTGTCCAGTTTCGACTATTGTAAAAAAACACGGCGGCCTCCATAAAGAGAAAGTATTTAAATATAAAGGGCCCATTCTAGGGTAAAGAATACAACAATTCGTACAATTTAGATGATCACATACTTGTGAATACGTTACTGGGATTATTTTATTTATTGTATTCAATTTCTGCCAGTATCCCTTTCACCTTAATCTTACATACTGAACCTTTAAGTTTGAGAGCAGGACTTTTTGATTTCATGTTCACATTTTGTAATGTTGTCACACTGCACACACACACTCAAATTTCCCCTGCTTATGCTACGGTTTGTGCCTCTTCTGCTCAAACTGTGTGCTTGCACTCAGATATTCTGTTACTTGAACAGATTTCCTTCGCTCGAGCTTCAGCTCTTCTCCTCGCGCTCATGCTGCTTCTGTGTGTGCACGTGAAACGCCTGCTCCCGGATAACTGCTATGCTCTCTGATTTTTTTTTTTATGCACTGTGGACTTTTATTGTGCAACAAGTCAAAATTCATCAGCCAGTAGAATGCAGAGGAATAGAGCTGAGGCTGAAGTGCACAAATTCTGTCCAAGCAACATACAGAAACAATATATTATGCTGTGGCAACCTGTCCCTGCCTCTTGTCCAATATCAGCTGGGATCACACACACACACACACACACACACACACACACACACACACACACACACACCCTTTGGACTTTATCAAAACTAGCATTAATGTTACGCACTGGTTTCATTAAGTTCCTCTGAATGAAAAAAAGGATGGTTTGAGTGACGCTTGCAATTTTGACCAAACACTGTCAGATAGTCTTCAATTTTCCTGCATAACATTCTCACTCATTGCTCAAGAGCTCAGGTTGCATTAATAATTGTATTGCATAAAACGTGCAGCATCATTCTAACCATGATGAGCAAATACACTCAGACCACAGAACTGGAACACTATCTCGTGTTAGGCACAGTTAGAAATAGAGTAGCATTGGATAAGCACCCAGACATATATTGTGTGTGTATGTGTGTGTATATATATATATATATATATATATATATATATATATATATATATATATACACACACACAATTTCTATTTTGTAATGAATTTTTCCACTTTGTTTTTAACCAGGTTGTCGGTGAGTTTAAACTGCAGACTGAGGCGTAACGGACTACAGCTTATATTATGAATATCAGTTTTCACTGAGAGAAGTATTGACATCACTTGAGCTGAGAATCAAACACAGTCCTGTTCACACGCTCAGTGAGAACAGAAACCACTAAGATCATTGTGCCTGAACGAAGACAGCATACGTCTTTGTGGTCTTATTTTTATCTAATATATTCCTAGTCTTTATTCTAACTCAGGGCAGCTGAAGCAGATTTATTGCAGTGTAAAAATAAGTCTGTCAACCAGTTGGGTGTTTGTGCTCAGGCACTGATGCTTTGCCCCATTCGCCTCGGATGGCCTTTGAGTCAAACAATACAGCGACCATGATATGGACTAATCAGGGTAATGCAGAGACGTTAAGTCTGCTCACAGCTCCTAACCATCATTAAGAGGTCTTGGTCACAAGATCACTCTACTGCTACTAGCCAGTGGTGTTTCTCTGCACACACCAACACATTTATACAGTACAGCCACACACACGCACACTGCTGGAATGACATTGTTGTTCATTCAGAGAAGCAGCTTGCTGTCGTAGCTGGCTGCGTTTGTTGTTGAAAGGTCCCCTGGGTGGAGATTCCTCTGGGCCTCAGTCATAAGGAGAGGCATCAATGGGAAACTAGAGGGGATAAATGAATGGGCCTGTGGTCAGGTGCTGCTCTGTTATGTGAGTGTTGTAACTGCTGAATGGTGAGCACATCATACAACAATGACAAGAACCAAGCGGGAGGTGTTTCGAAGAAGAAAAAATATAAAAAGTAAAATTGTGTTTCGTTTTAAGTTTGCAATTTTACATTTTAGGGGGAGATTTTGTTTTACACGTCAACTCTTTTGGCACAGCTAACCCAAGGAACTTCATAAAATTACAGAAATACACAAAACTGACTCTTTAAAGCTCTGTGTGAAAACTTGATGCAGCTGCGACACCAAGAACAGAAGTTCCCAACATACAATATTTAGCTTTGCTGCCAAGGTTTTAGCAAAAGTAAATTTTGTGTGCAGTAAGCACTTGAGCATTTCAGATGCAGAGGCATAACCAATTTGTTTCCATAAACCCCAAGTGCCGTACTTTTTAGATATGTCAAATGGATACACCCACTAAGCACAAGTTTTGTTGTAACTTAAATTGCCTTTGGAAAGCCTTTCAGTGATATTAACAACATGTCATGCTGCAGCCGAATCATTTGACGCACTTTCACCTGCGACACAAACAGAGGAAGGAAATCAAACACCTGAAAACACGTATTTTTGGCACAGAGTACTTGCAGCTTTGAAACTCATAATTAATACCTCAATGAAAACAATTAGCCGGGGCAAAATCCTTAAAGCTAGAATGAGCTAAGTACTCAAGAAAAAAAAGCTCTTGTGCTGTGTGCAATAGACTTTGAGAATGTGGGTTGTTGAGGAAAACATGAAACCTGCAAGAATGTCCTGCAACCTTGTTTTGATTTACTACACTATACTCACCAAATTGCTTTCAACAGCGACTTGTTATTTATTTAATTATTCTCAAATAAAACTGTATGGATTCTTGAGATGAGAATATTATCATCGTTTTTTAAGATAAATATGAACTAATTTGAATGCTTGATGTCATCCAGGTAGACAACTGATTGACTCCCACTGTAATGACTTAGTTATGATATAGATATAATATTTCATAGAGCATCATTGGCTATGTATTCCCTGATTTTAGTTTTCACCTTTACTAACTCTGTTGCTCGACAATATGTTAGTAAGCACCTTATTATATTCACAATTTAAGAGAAACATAGTAAGTTATTGGTAGAATCACAGACTAAAATACAAAACATTATAGTGGTGAGTAATACAAAATGATTTCATATACGCTTGTGTGAGTTAAAATACTGCCACCTTGCATTGTAAAGATGTGAAGAGCCTTATGGTGAAAGTGTTATGGTGTTATTACATTTGCTGGAACTGATCTGAAATAATGAATCCTTAGTAATCAAAGTCTTCATGCTGTAATGTTCAAGTTAACCATAACTCATGAAATCACACTTTATTTTTACACTTGCTACACTCATTTTATGTCAAAGAAAAACTTGATGATCTAATTTAATGCCACTGACAGCCGTCTCCTGAGGCACAAGTAAAAGATATGAACTGACTAGATCGCTGACTAAAAACAACTAAAATATATTGTATGAACACAGCAGAGTCACCATCTGCAATGGAAGCAAACAGGACAGGAATAATAATTCAAGCTGGAGGGGTCAGCTGCAGATGGGGTTAAGACTTGGAGGCTGGATCTGGGTCTGGAGGGTCAGCTGGAGCAGTGGCAGGGGCCTGCAGCCCATAGTGGGGCTCTACTAGCAGTTTCCCCCCTTGCTGTTTGATGGGAGACACCAGAGAGGGAAAAAGGGCAGGCATACCAAGAGAACTGAGTGACCTAAAAATGAATCTGTGTATTTAGAACCAGGCTAACAAATAACCTGCTTATTGCAGCATATGGATTTTTTTTTAAATGACCTATAAAGTGCATTCAAACTGCTTTTATCACTTACATCCTACATGCTTCTTCTTTGTCACATGTGAGAGGAGAAGCTGATTTTGGTTGTTTTTAACAGGCAGCACTAAAAGGCTGATATGTGGAACTAAGTGGCTACATACATCTTTTTAGTTGTCAGTTGGGTCTGTTTTAGATTGATTTTCCTTAGCATCACTTCTGTGGCAGTGTGTGGTCATGAAATGATCACATGCGCTTTTGAGAATGACACATCATGGCCCATTGACTTTGTGTTTATTGGTGTTAAATTTCAAAGACCCCCCCCCCCCCGAAATCACTTTGTTCCTTCTTGAATCCATGAATGTAAATCATAGGGCATCCTTTTGGGTAAAGTTGTGATACTCAGTCTTCTTAGTAGTTTTATTTATTACTTATATGTTTTAAATGGCCGCCTGAAATGAAACACTACCGCTGCTGAAGTTTCAGAAAAGTGAGCTCCATCAGCTGATTGTAAAAAAGCGCTGGTGTCTTTTAGGCCTGTGAAGGGCCCGTCTTAGGCTTTTCCTCCTGCCAGCAAATGGAGAGACGGACAGTGTGCCCGGTGTTATCAATGAAGCCAGCCTCTTGGCTCTCCAAAAAGTGCAGCTTGGAAGGCGTCCATGGCAGGGCATTAGGCCTGGAAGGTTTGTGTCGTTTGTAATTTATAACACTGAGGGAAATGGGCAAGAGGACAATATGGAGAAAAGAGGGAGAGAGGGAATGTAGGAGGAGGGGGATGGGACTTGCTGCACAAGCAAGTGGCTCTGCCTCCCAGAGTGTGCTGCACAGAGCCTGGTTACCAGGCTGACCAAGCTGGAGGGCTTTCTGTCCCTCTGTGAGGCACAGGCTGAATGGGCCTTATTTTCTTTTCCGCTCAAATCGAAGTGAAACATAAACTAGATAAAGATATAATCATTTCTACATACATACATACGAATGCAGAGTAAACTAAATGTAGGAGAGAGAGATATCCGACCATACACACTGTGCATGTTTATTAGCAGCTATTAGCAGCTTTACTGTACATCTGAGAACCAAAAGATGTCAAAGAGATGCCAGTTAATTAAAGTTTCTGACTTTCATAAAAAAAAGTATCACTGCCTTTTGGCTTGATTATGGTTCTCTACCTCGGGAGCTCAATAACCAGTGCAACAACTTTACTGTTTAAAAACTGGGCCTGATTTTCACAGCAAACCTTGAATTCAGGGTTTGTACAAATGTGCACATCTCAGTCTCTGCTAATAAGACACAATAATCACTGGAACACAGGGATCATCATCATCATCATCATCATCATCATCATTATTCTGCTCCTCCTTATAATGATCATACAGGGACACTAATGGCAGTAATTTCCCTTCATTTCATAAGAATGACATAAGGCAGAACACCCAAATTACCAAGATAGTATCTTAAAGACATAACTACAGTGAAAATAAACATATCTAAAACATTTTCCCTTCACATGAGACACAAAGTATATTCCTTTGCACTAAAGAATATACTTTATGAATTTCAGATTTTTTAGAATCTGAATGAACTTGTATTACTCTCCAAAGGGCATCTAGGGCAAAGTGCGTTCTCAGTGTGAATTCTATCTCATCGTGTGTTCTATGTCATGGCATGGACAAATGTCCTTATACCATCCCCTCCCAACTGAGGTGCCCCACAGCTCGTTGCTGGAACCCCTTCTCTTTGCAATATACACAACTTTCTTTGGTCCAATTATCCACTGGCATTGGGTTCTCATATAACCACTATGCAAATGTCACACAACTGTACCTGTCAATCGAGCCAGATGATCCCACAGTCGCATTGTCAATCTCAACTTGTCTCTCAGACATGTATGAAGGAGAGGCCACCTTTAGTTAAACCACTCTAAGACTGAACACCTACTCATCCCCACTAAACAAACATTTTAAACATCAACACCACCTCTTCATCTCTCACCAACCACAGTCATGAAAACCTAGGTGCCATGTCTGATGACCAGTTATCCTTCTCAAACCCTTACAGATTTTCTTCAGAGTACAAGAGCTCATGTCACTTTGTTGTCCATGGACCTCCACTGGCTGCCAGCATCAAATACAACTTGCTAAAGCCAAAAGAACAATGTCAGGTTCTATACCCACCTGCAGTATAATTCAACACAATCGAACAGGCTTATGCTCCTACTTGTTCACTAAGTTCCTCCAAGAAATATCATCCAGAATCACCATCCCTTCACAAAAGTCCAGGGTCTAGACTGTCTTAGATATTGGGTCCCTGTCAATAGAGTGAGTTAGCAAATGCTATCAGAGTTTGTATCTTCAAGAATGTTTTATAGACTTATCTCTTCTCATCTTCTCCTTACAACCCTAACTACACTACGCAGTTTTTACCCAAAGCTCCTGCACTTGGTCTTATGAACAGATACTTATTGTCTCCTTCTGTACTGAAGCTCTTGTGCTGTCTCTGGGTTTTTAAGTAGCCTTGGATAAGAGTATCTGAGAAATATATGTAGTTATATGTTATTACGTTATTAACGTTCTTTGTTTTATGGTTTCTAGCTTTTGGAGAGACATTTTGATGTTCTCGTCGTTGACTGAATGCCCTAAATTAGCTCTCAATGCATTTTGCTGTGTAATGATTGACTTGAACAATCCAATTAACAATGACTGAATATCAACAGGTCTTCCAAAAACCCTAAGAACACAAAACTTTACTTTCAAAATGCTTTAAAAACACACAAAAGTATGAATGTTCTGCTTACTCATGTTGCTCAGTAAAATCCAGGCATTTTCATAACCAAGCAAGTAATTACTTACTCATCTCTACATCACTCCTCAGCTGTTAGGGTAATACAGCTTGTCTCGTGTCAGTTATAAAGCCTGAATACTGTTACTGCCTTGATCCTTCATACCCGGTGTGATCTCTGTTTTGGGAAACAGCTTATTAAAAGGAACGTGGGGGTGGCTGCATTCTCAATTGTGTAATAACAAATTTTCCTCAGTAGTGCACGGCTACAGATCCTTGGCAACATGTGCTGGAAGCAGACTCAGCTCCTTAACTACATCCACAACACAAAACTACCAAAGCCTTTTGCCGTCACCAGAGGCTACCGGAAAATAAATGAGTCAAGGGAGTTATTAAGAGGCAAAGATGTGACCTGACATATGATGTCACAACTGTGTCCAGCCAATAACTACTTGTTGAAATAAAAATATTTGAATCACTCCATACAAGATATTGCACAAAAAGAGACATGATTAGTACAATAATATCTCTATACCTGTTACAATGAGTGCCTTAGATTTATGCTGCCTTATGTGGGCGTCCATAAAAGCCCACTGTCGCTGCTCGACAGAGGCAAGAGGGCAAGATCACAGAGATTTAGATCAAACGACATACACAGAATTTTCTCTTCAAAGTCAACCTTCATAATATGACATCTTCAAGGCTGCTGGGACTTTTTTGATGCCTTGTGATTTAATTCAGACCGAAGCGTGTTCTATTTTCTGTTGCATCTTTTGTCTGTTGCCAAGCAGGGAAAATTTGAGGGTGCACTGATTGTAAATGTATATATACACTAAGCTAGTTGACAATGAAACAGTTGTTTGTAGTGCAGTATATCTGGATACTCAAAGCACAGATCCCACACCACTGAATGGCAAATCAGGACCACTGCAGACAGACTGCTCTGGTGTTCTTGAGTTACATATGGGATGTAAAGAAAAGTCATAATGCCAGATCAGACAGGCTTTGGGGAATGCACTGCGCCCATATTCACACTCCTCAACTGTTGTACTAATCGGGTCTTAAAAGCCTACTCCATGTTGTACCAGAATCTGAAGAATGTAGGCCAATTCAAAAGCCAGTCAACAAACACAAATAAATCCAGACAATATCGAAGTCACCAAAAGTCAATCATTCACTTATATTTTCCCTGGCAATTACTCTAATATGTATTTAATCACAGGTGGAAGTTCTGTAATAAGAAACCTCTATAATGTTGCTATGTGCAATACAAGCATCCTTTATCTCTACTACTATTACTGAAGTGCCAGAGGGGATCATTTTGCGAACTTTCCTTGGCGTTGAATTCAAGGAAAGTTTTTGAGTTTTGAGTTTTTGTAAAAATCCAACACAAAAGCCAAACAATGTGCAAATTGTAGTGACTACATAATGTCAATTTGGTTGTTTTTCCATTCTGTAAGTTGTGGAAATGTTCATAACATCTTAAAAGCTGCACTAATCAGTATTATCACATTAAAAAATCTTATGAAAAGGAGATGGATGACAAACAGACAACCCGAAACATAATGCCCCGGCCACTGGCTGTCCCCAGCACGGAGGCATAAAAAGAAATTCAGTATTGAAAACTTAAAAGGTGATAATATTTCGATGTTGTTTCTGCTGCCCCCAGTGGCAAAGAGAACAAAACTTCAACAAAAAAGAAAAAGACTAAAGTTTTAAACTCAGAATCTTCAGAAAAACGGTCCTGTAAGAGAGCACCACAGATTGTGAATCCAATTGTAAAAACAACTGTAAAACGATGGTTTGAAAGAACCGTTGGCAGTGATATAAATTATTCATGAATTGTAGTAAACAGGCTCAAACATGCAAAACGTGTGTGGTTCCTTAAATTCAGTCTACAATAGAGAGTTGACTTTAGACAATGAGTTGCTACAACAGCAGTTTTTGCCTCCTTTTCATAAAGTGCTGCCAAATGACTCACGTTCTGTGCCTACAAAAACCAAAAACTCACTCAAAATGTTTATTTATATTGTGTTCAATAATAGAGATGACAGCAAAGATTTTCTTTCAATAACCAAATAGTGAAGATCAAGTGCCAAGAGGCAGAACAGGTGCATGAAGAAATGAGAACAAAACACAACACAAAAATAAGTGTTAATGTTATAACACACTGTGCTATTTGTAAGTACTTGTATCTAAATTAGAAACTACTACTAATGCCGTCTCTGATAACACAAAGTATGGTGAAAAGAAGACAAGCTTTGATTCGAGGTAATTACTTCTGATAAAGTGAGCGGCTGGCAGCAGACGTCGTGCTGAGTTCAAAGGGGTGTCCCTCATCAGGAAACATTAAGTGTTCTAACCAACATGATGCCATTTAATCCCAACACTTGTTGCAGCGTTAGCACCAAGGGTTACCAGGCAAACACTCCAACACGCTTTCTAGACATTTGCTATGATACGCTTCACAAAAACACCAGAAAAGAACATCTGAAGCAAAACACAAAACTGTTTTAAAAAAAAAAAAGTATTTCAATAAGACCGACAGAGTGAAAAATCAGTCTCACTTTAAGACGAAGCACTGAGCAGAGAGACCGTGAAGGCTGGTGAATCTGAATTAAGCATAGATTGGCCTATATTGCAGCAATCGGGGGGGGGGGGGGGGTAGTTCAAGAAGTGCCAGGCCTCATGCAGGCTCTTTTACACTGGGGACGGCACTCTGAAACAGTGAGGGCACAGATACCCTGAGGTGCTGAACATGTTTTTGATCATTTATCATGAGGATATTCTTCAGATGAGGGAGGACTTTTAACATGAAAGTAAATTTAACAGCATTAAAAGAAGTGCTGTGAAGAATTGTCATGTTTGCACGATGGCTCATAGACCTGTCAAAACACGAGCTACATGAAACACCATGTTTGTCAGTGACAAACAGTGGAGTAACAAAATCAATGTACACACACAGAGTTGGAGATTACAAGGATTGAGTTTTTAAGTGTCTGTTCTTAGCAAGGCTGGAGGAAAACTGTGGGGGAAACTTTTCCTTGCCTCTGCTGGGTCACGTCTCAGTCCCCCTCTGGAGTCCCATATACAAGTTAGGCAAGTGGCGTGCCTTCCCTGGGGGGCAGAGAGCACAGTGTGCTGGAGAAGAATACCTGTGCACACCCTGATTCTCCAAACATCCATACATACAGTCGGCCAGCTCTCCTCCTCTCACAAGGCTGGTTGCTCTGCATGTGAGCGAGTGAATAACTTTCACTTTCACGAATATCGCCCATTTCTTTGAAGTGAGGAGGGAAAGTTGAATTCCTGTTTCTCTGACTCAACGACTTGGTTTGTTCCCAAATGGCACACACTGACCTACTCATTAACCGCTAAACCTGCAGCTTTGACAAGCAGCCCCTGGATGACAGTAATTGTTGCAATCACAGACAAAGAGCAATTAATGACAGGGTCAGAAGTTTCCAGAAGGGTGTCCGCCTGAATTAAAAAGCTCCTGCATAAATCCTACTTTAACCCCTGACCTAGGGCCAAGGTCGAGCCACCTAGAAAATGACTATGGGCACACAGTGGGGTTCAAATCTGACTTTTTCATATTTTTGCTTTATATTGCTGGGTGACATTAAATTAGTCTAATTTCTCAGTTGATTAGAAATTGGAGAATGGGATTACAGTGAGTTCGGTCACATTGTTAAATTGAGAACATGAGCATAAAAGAAATCTAGTCAGTCACAAAGTTCAGATCCAACACAAAGCAGCGCTGGCCGCTCTGACACGGTCTCCAGTGCGAGCGACATGTTGTGGGTTTTGTTTTTTTTTTGTAACAGACTTCAGACGACTGTGCAGCTCCACAAGCGGCATCAAATTAATTAACAGTGACTTATAATACAAAGCACTTTGAACTGAGTGTACGCCGCGAACAGAGCCAGATTGACAGGGAACTTTGACCCCGCCGCCTTCCCTGCAACAGTTGCTTATGATTTCCATGAGAAGCCGAAAGGCGAATTCCCTCTGGCACACGGCCAGCAGCAGAGACACCCTGCTTCAGCAATTACTTAAATTTTAGCATCAGGTATGCTGGCAACATAATGTGTTATAGAACCTCTGATCACTGCTGCTAAATTCAATCAAGCTGCACCAAATTACACACTTTCAGAAATCAGCCCCTAAATAAATATGCCAGATTTTTTAAATCAGATCTGTGAAGTATTTCATGGGAAATAGGTGAAAACACACCCATCTCCCTATATGTTAAAGAATAGTAGATCTGCCCTCTGATCTGGATCCACACAAAAATGTAATGGGTTCTTCCCTGACCCGTACTGCATTCTTCTACCAAGTTTCGTTGTATTCTGTCCACTCCAGTAGTTTTGGTTTGGTTGTAATTCTGCTAACTAACAAATAAATACCGATGACACAAAACCTCCTTGGTGGAGGTGAAAATTATTTTGTGAATGAAGTTCATTACACGGGTGCTTGATAATACTGACTGAGATCATCCACTTTGTTTTACGGCTGATTTTGTTTTACTTGAGCATGAATTATTTAGATAATGTCATGTGTCATGGCAGCTCCTATAAGGAAAATAAACATTTCAGTCATAAACAGTACTCTTCTATTTAAGAATGGTTTTCAGAGGAGGTGTACAGCAGCACAGCAAACTTTACTTTCACACTGAGATCTCTGTTGTTTGTCAGTGAATTAGGTCAGCAGCTAATGATGATCACTTCGTTCGCCAGTTTTTTTTTCTTAATTAAATGGCTTATTAAAGCCTATTATATTTCTAATACATATTAGAAATATGATTTATTATTTAATAATAATTTACCTCTCGCCAAATGACAGCTGGGATTAGTTCCAGCCCCCTGTTATGAATGGATGAATGAATGAATGGATGGATGGATGGATGGATGGTTTCCCATGGTGTCACCTTTACATTCCTTGTTATGTCGGACCAGCAGTCAAACATATATTGACTTTAACGTAAATTAAAATATCAGAAAAAAGTATAATCCACAATAGAGAGGGAGGTTATACTGCAGGGATTATATTCTGTAATATTATAGTAATACTATAACACGGGTCAGAGGTGTTCAGTAACTCCTCCTTATTGTTTGTTTTGCTCAGAGCTAGTGCACGTCTTTAAATAGTCAGCTGTGATGAAAACACCCCCCTGTGAGTATATTATGTAATGCTAATTTGGCATGGAGAACTACACCTAATTTCTGGTAATGGAGCTCAATGAGTAGCTCTGACCCCCCCAATTAATCCTCTTAAAAGGGAAGTGAATATTCGAATGAGCATGCGATGCATCTACCAATGCTTTTTACCTCACATTTTGGATGTTGGGAAATCTGCTGCTCGACAGGTGTTTCTGTGTATCACTCCTACAGCTGCCAGGAAGGGAGAGGAGGCTCAAATCTACACACACTGCCAGGAATAAGTCAGAGGCAACAACAGAGAGAGGAGGGGGTGGCTATGCAAAACACCAGGTAAACCATGGGCGAGGTAAACATCTTTCTCAAACACCATGCGCATACACAAACACAACACATGGGGGGCTCGAGGGTGTTAGAGGCTGTTATTCATTATCCACACGACTGCATTCCAGGGCTGGGCAAAAAGGAGTTATCGCCACCATCACTAAGAGGCAAGCACAGGAGAGGCAAGAGGGGGGGATTTAAGCAGGTTCTCAAACAAGATGCCCCCACCTGATAACCTCAGCACTGCCGTTGCACCATTCCCACATGTCCTAATGCATTCACAAATCAGAGAGAGAGAGAGAGTGAGAGATGGAGGGAGGGGGAGGTGAATGAATGAGAGGAGGGCAAGGAAAGCAAGACAGAGAGTGTATGAGGAGAGAGAGACTGTGTGAACATTAACGCTGAATGGAAGCGATGGAGAAAGATAAGGACACCTCCTCCTCCCCTTCACAGGAAGTGACCAGTGAGGCTGGGGCAAGTGCACCTCACTCCTGATGTGGCCGCTTCAGCGAGGCAGGCCTGATAAGAAGTGCCACAACAACCCCATCCTCCTCCTCCCTGTCCTCAGCTACCTGGATGTTCTTGTTAAATCTTGAAGGAGACAAGAATGTATCCTGCTACTCCCATAAAGAAAATCCTAAAAACAAAAATCAGGTTATGCTAATTGTTTCAGGAGTCACTCACAGGACTCAGATGGACAAAGCAGTGGCATGCTGAAAGGGAAGAGCTGTAAGAGGCTGAAGGACCTGGCACACTATTACTCACCAGTCTGACTCTGGCTCTTCCATGGGGGGGTGGTGGTGCACAGGTGAAAGGCCAACCTGCTTGTGCAATGAACTTTTATCACCTGAGGGTCAAGAGATCTCTCTGACACCTTCATAAAGTGACCCTTTCACCCTGCATTAGAGGTGTCAAGGGTTGAGTCAACGGAGGACGTTTCACTCTTAATAAAGGAGATAGTGTGATGTGCTGCCTCACCTTTTTTGAACTCCTCCAGCATCGCGTCCAGCTTGGTGTCATTGAACACAAAGTGCAGCGGGTGGCTGTAAAACTTAGTGATGGTTTTGAGCGGCGTGCAATCATCCGGGTCCACGAAGGCCAGGTCCTTGACGAAGAGCTGGTCCACGATGTTGGACCTCTCGCCCTCGAACACCGGGATGCGCGTGTAGCCGCTCTTCATGATCTCGGACATGGTGTTGAAGTCCAGGGTGGCGTCCCCCGGGATCATAAAGCAATCTCTCAGCGGCGTCATCACGTCCTCCACGGTCTTAGTCCTGAGCTCCAGCGCGCCCTGGATGATGTTCAGCTCCTCCTTCACCAGGTCGTTGTACGGGTCCGTGACGCGCAGCATCTCCAGGAGCTTCTCCCGGTTGTACACGGTTCCGATCTCCTGTCCGAGCAGGTAGTCCAGCAGCTTGCTCACCGGGTAGGAGGCCGGGAAGGTGAGCAGCATGAAGAACTTGGTGAGGAATATGGTGTTGGCCCCGACTGCGAGGCCGTGTCTGGAGCAGATGGCCTGGGGCACGATCTCCCCAAAGATCACTATCCCGATGGTGGACATGACCACCGCGATCAAGCCCGAACCGGCGATGTCATCCAGCAGGATGGTCAGCGTGGTGTTCACCAGCACGTTCCCGAGCAGGAGCGAGCAAAGCAGGTAATTCCCTTGGCTGCGGACCGGCTCGATTTTCTTCGCGTAATTCTTCTCTTTCTCCGTGCCGCAGTTCTGGACGATCTGGAGCTCCATGGGATCCAGGGCCATGAGCCCCAGGTTCAACCCGCTGAACATGCCCGACAGGCAGAGCAGCATGGAGATGAAGATGACCTGCAGCCAAAAGGGCAGCAGAAACTTTTTCTCCTCCACCACGATCACTTTGGTGTCATCCCCGTCGTGGTAGATCCAAGTGGTCTCCGTCCACGGGTCGTGCATCCCGGCTACGGCCGGTGTGGAGGTGGCGATGCAAAGGTAGTACGATTTACTCCTCTCCGTCTTTCGCAGAGGTTTGACCTCGATCTCAACTATTCCCGACGTCTTTCGGTTCAGGATGATGTTGGGCAATATGATTATATCCGAAGTCCTAATTCCGCAGGGATGCGAGCCGGACGGGTCCTCCTGGCTCTGGTTATCCCCCGAGGAGCTGTCAACGCTGCGGCTGCGCTCGTGCTCCGTGAAGGCGATCTTGGACCAGGTCTCGTTGTTGATGTTCTGCCCGTAGACCCTCAGCTTCACCCGGGAGCGCTCACTCACCCGCAGGTAGCCCCTGTCCATGAAGGAAATGTCGTCCGTGTCCTCCAGCCTCAGGCCGATGATGACGGTCTCCTCGGACCCTTCCTTGCCACTTGTCGGGGCCACACAACAGCCAGTGACAGTTAAGAAAATCATCGCCAGAGCTCGGACCCGGTTCAGTGACGCCATTTTTGTAGCAGTGGGTGCCTGGGATAACGGCTCTGCCATATTGATCACCATTGGCGAACCGAGCACCTGAATGAAAGGGGCAGTGAAAACTCAGAGCCCGTCGGAGTCCGCCTTCATCTCCGCAGAGGGTCGCCGCCACTTGTGCATCGGGACCCGCGCGCTCCCACTACGTGTCCGACACTGATGCCTCGCGAGCGCAGGCTTACGGGCCAGCTCGTGCCTCCCCTGATGTCCCCGAGACAGGCGACGGCTGCGGCCAATCAGGAGGCGCCGCCGGCCAGGGGGCGGGGCGTGCGCGGCGTCCTCGGCGAATCAAATTCCAAAACAAGTGCACCTCATGTTAAGAGACAGGACTCTGCTCGTGACTTTTCCAACATGAGTCCACTGCAGCAGATCCGATCTGACAGGTCATTCAGTGCGAGGCGATAATATTCATTTATATCGACACTTTCGGAGGGTGATGTACATTTGATGTGTCGCATCACGCAGTTAAAGGACATGCTGACGCACCTGTAGATCACAGCAGGAAAAGTTTCTAACTTCTCGTAAACAAGCACTGTCCATGTAAATGTATTCATCGAAATTCATGTGGATGTGGATGAGTTGTAGGCAGTCGAGCCAAACAATCATGTTTTGCTGTCAGATCGTTCGTTTGAAAGATTTTAAGTGACTGGGAAACAATCAGGGATTCAATGTTTCACAAAAAAAAAGATAAATTATTTCAAAAAGTAGTTCAAACAAAAATGTAATTTCTTCTGTAACAGGTAAACGAATACAACTATTACTTATCCCCTTATTTGATCCCTTAGATTTATCTAAAGCTGCATAAAGGGCCACAAACACCCAGCTGGGATTTATTGCCACTACGCTATGTAGTGACAATGTTTTTATCTTTTCATCAGTGACCAATACAGAAGGCCCGTTTCAAATCAATTGTTCATTTTCCATTGATTTGTGAAATTGTTCCTGATGTAAAACCCACAATGTCCAATAAAAATGATTCAGTTGATTGAAAATGTCTATTATCCTTTCATAGGAATTTACCCATATAATAATATTAATAAGAAGAATAAGAAGAATTGGATCAAAGTTGCAAAGCTCACTCTAATGTAAATCTGTCAAATTATTCCTTTAAATTACCGGTATTGTAACAGAAGGACTATAGTGGCAAAATTGGAACCCTATCAAAGAAGAATAATGATGGAGCAAAAGGAAAAAATATTGGCACGGTCATTGTCGTTTTATTTACATCAGATTGCTCTCCAATTTAAAGTTGAATTATACATTATATGAATATGTTTATATGTAAGTTAGTAATTAGGATAAGATTAGTAGGAATCAATTGAAAATATACAGTGTATTATGAGAAATGAATTCAGTACAGTTACTGCTGTAATGCACACAGTGTGATGCTGGGCCTGCATTTCCCTTAGCTCTTCCAAACATCATTTGCAGCAGGTTGCAGACTGTGTGCTGCAGCACCCCCCTGTGGTTGAATCTGGTCGTGGTTTCTCCAGCTGAAGAACCAGCTCAAAAGGATCCTCGACTTTTGCCTGTATCAATTGTTAAAAGAGGTAGATAGCATTATCAGTTTACAACCTGATTTTAACATTATGTAAAAAGTCAGTTTCATCAGAGACAAGGATTTGAGAACATTCTCAAATTTTCCAGTACTAAACAGGTTAATGTAACGGACATTCTGCAAAAGAGCTGAGTAAAAAGATGTTGTGCACTCTATAAATGAATTCATCCTCCTGGTGTCTGTTATCAGACACTGGTTGTTCTTTTCACAGTAGCTGTGCCTGTAAGAACAAGACCAGAGACCTTTCATTGCTATTATCACCAACTAGTGTTGTTGATTGGAATAAAGTGTCTAGGGTCTGATTTCACCTCAGAGGGGGCAGTCCAAAGGTTAAACCAAGGCACCGGTTTTGATAAATAACTGAGATTATAAATGTGTTTTCTCCACAAAACAGAATGAAAATCTCTTTATAGCAGAAAGTAAGTGTTACGAGTGATTCAAGGATTTGGATAGTCATTAAAAAACATGTTGTTGTGTTTGAAGATGTGCTTTCGCGTGCTTGTGTGTGTGTTTGCATGTGCACACACAACGGCCATGACGACTGATAAGATGGCATTCTGTTAGCTGAGAAAAGAACACATTCCTTCCTGTTCAAGGTTCCCCAGCATGACTCCAGAGTCTGGTTATGACTCCAAGACAGCTGCTTGACCTTGTGCATGTGGATGTGTGTGTATGTACTGTATGTCTGAGTGGGTATGTGAGTGTGTGTTTGTGTGTAAGAGCTTGCAGCATGCGTCCTGTTGTGTGCGTATGTGTGTGTGTGTGACTGTGTTCACTCTGGCCTCTCTGGGTGTGTCGCACATTTCAAACTGATACTACAAACATACTGACATCTAGTGCTCACAGACTGATCAGACATTTTCAAATTGTTTAAGAATGTAGTTGTGACGCTGACCGTAGGTTTGACTCCACATGAGCCACCAGGGACTCCAGACGGCTGGATAGTGAATTCCCCCGCAAATCTGGAATGTCTCAGGATACTGGCCACCTCTTCGTCCACATCCACTACTTTATCAACCTGTGACGTCCACATTTGGTACCATTTAATATAAAGTGCATGTGCGATAGACATACTGCAGGTACACTGCTGGATCTACTCACCTTGAATGTGTACTGACTGTCAAACTGGAAGCTGTCCTCTACTCCAGTAATGCCGCCGTTATATATGACCTGACAGGGCTTAGTGTTGCCTTTAGGGACCTTAAACAGTCGGTATGTGGCAGAGACAAACTTGAAGTTACCTGTATTATAAGAAGAGTTAAGAGAGAATTAAATGAGATACAACAATCTATAATGTCCTGTGTGCTACAATTATACAACAATTAACCTTTAAGCTTTGATTCAAGAACACAGTTAGGATTTAGTCAGTTAAGTAGAGGCTGCTTTACATGTAAACCTGAATGAAACATGAAACAGAACTGTGCTGGAGAAATTACAAATAACCCCAAAAGTCTAATTCATTCATTCAATTATGTGCAATTATCAAATTATGTAAACATCCATCTATCAAAAAACAAGGTTACAGTCAACTGTGTTATTATAGAAAACACTGTATGAAAAACTGAAAATGCAAACTTGAACTCACATAAAATCCCATAAACACAAACAATTTACTAAGTTTTCATTATTAGAAATTGGCAGTTTAATTGACATCTTGGATCATTTCCATCTTAAATACAAAAAAGTTCTGTAAAATAATTTCTTGTACACTAACAGCCAGGACAGTCCACAGGCAACATATCCGCAAGATGTATATTTTATACCATGAGCAGGAATCTTCTCTGAGAAGTAGATATTTGGTGAAAAGAGAATATTTCTGTCAAGAAAAAAAATGAATGCATTGCTTCCTTTGTCATTTAAGGAATCCACTGGGGGGAAGGAAATGGTAGCTGTGTTGTAACTCAGAGTAATAACCCAACTTGACCTGTCACCTTATCTTGAGGGCACCACATACCCATGGTACAATCACACAGCAGTTTCTACTTTACCAAGGCTGATTAGAACTCTTGCAAACTATTAGCTTTGATTGTCTGGTACATTATTGGCTCAAGAAGTCTGGTGTCCTCACTTCATTCTGCACCCTCTTCAGCCTAAGCAGAAGACTAAATACTAAGAATAAGTGGAAACATTCAGTAACACACACTTCAAAAAGGTTTTCAGCTATGTTCAAAATAATCTTAAAATTTGTTGTAATATCGTAACTGCAAAACCAGTTTGAAAATAAATGGTCATTAGTGCAATCCACCCAAATCAGGCAAATAAGGCAAAGCACAAAAAGAAGTAAACACAAAAGAAAGGTATCAAACCCAGAACGTCTTGTAGATCTTTGTTGTCGACGGTGATGACATTGGCTGTAACCACCCGCGGCGTGCTGAAGCCAACTTCTTTAGCCAATCTAAGCAGGTCCTTCCACCAGAGCGCTCCGCCAAGGCACTCACCTGCCAAGACAAACCACACTCTGATACTCTGGCAGGTGTCTGTGATCTGTGTGGCGACAGAATATTACATACCCCAAAGCACTTTGTGATTCTTTATTTCCTCCGTCAGTCTGTCACTGCTATAAATGTCACTGAAGTACAGCTCACCACCCTCCTAATGGCCAACAGAGGAACAGTGTATTCAGGTAGTATCAGTGTAAACAGATTCAATGGCTCATGATTGAAGATTGTTTTGCTGTTTGTTATGGCATTGTTGTCATGTTTGTGAGCTAGGTCTATAATAGCATACCTTAAGAACCCTGTAGGCTTCAGCCAGGACTTGCCTCTTATCTGGAGAGAGATTCACCACGCAGTTGGAACTGATGACAGAAAACCAACATCTCAACACAATTTCTACAGTATCGCACGGCATCGCAAAATGTGAAACAAAGAGAAACATGGTATCTTACATGATGATATCAAATGAGTTTTTCTCTAGACCCGCCTCTGTTAGGGCCTCGAGGTAGCCCTGGACAAAACTGACGTTGGGCTTCTTGTAGCCAAACTCTTGCATGTGGTAGTCCACATACGTCCGGGCCACGTTGAGCTGGAAGAGAACACAGACTGTGAGGTGTCGCTGTATGGGACACAGAGCCAGGCCAATGTATCGGCCGAAATGAGCTTTTCAAAGATATATCTGTATTGGAGTTTATGTTTGCTGAAATTAACATTTTATTCCACAAAATAAGCAACGCAGGGAAGATGTGCATTCGTATTTACATTTATGTGAAAAAAAAATAATCTATTTCTTTATTTAATTATTCCCTTTCCTATATATTTGCTCATATTTGTTCTTTTGGTTTTATTTTCATTCATGGTAACTAGTCTTTATTTTATACAGCGATTTTCTTGTGTTAAAGATCACTCAAAGCACTTTACACACATATTAGACACACATTCAAACAGTGCATCTATATGTATTTATTATACATCAAACACACACTGCCGGAACATCTTTCAATTTTCAGATCAGGGTTTTGCCTAAGGACAATTTGGCAGGCGTGAAGGGAGGAGCCAGGGCTCGAACCAGTGGCATTCTGGTCATCCAACTCCTTATCCACAGCTGCCTGTAATAAAGCTTAAGGAATTTTTTCATTGGCCTATATTGGTATCGTTATCAGCCCATAAAAACCCCTATCAGAATCAGAATCAGCTTTATTGGCCATGTATACGTACACATACAAGGCATTGACTCCGTTTCTTCCATTGCTCTCAACGTATAGAAATAGACAAATAGACAAAGTCAGTCAGGCTCTAGTGTGGAGTCCATGTCTGGTTGCATTTGATGCTATTAGCTACGTGTACAGTAATATGATAAAGCTATCTGATCACATAATGACTCTAAAGCAATACGTTCATACTTATGAGCAGAATTATGTCTTCTAAAATCCAAATTGTAAAAGAATATAAGCCATTAGCCTTCAATAAAATCCATACATCATTTAACTATGCAGGGGTGTGCAATGCATCAAGAGGCTACTGCAGATCAGTGAGCCATCCTGTGATGCTGACACACAGTACCTGGTCCTCAGTCATGTCAATGCCAGTGACATGGCCCTTCTCCCCCACCAGCTGACTCAGCATGTAGCAGTCCCTCCCGCTTCCACTGCCCAGGTCCAGGATGCTGCAGCCCTCCAGACACTCCGGCACCACCAGGCCACAGCCATAGTACCTGAAGAGGAGACGGAGGAGTGAGTTTGTTGCAGTGAGAATACAAGAGTGGAGAGAGCATTAACACCATTAACACCAACAACAACAACCACAACAACAACAACAAACCTGGCAGTGACTTCAGGGTGCACTCTCTTCAGCGCCTGGCGGACGAAGGCAGGGATGGGCTGGGCTGGAGCCACACAGGCGTTGGTCTTCAGGTCAGAGGTTTTCTTCAGCTTGTTGCCATAATAATCCTGCCCAAGGCAACACGTTTCCCCACATCACACACACACCACACACACATCACACACCACATGCAGGTAGGCCGGTCAGAAGTGAACAATCACAGGCCACTGCAGAGCTTTAATTAGACATTACTGAGGCACAAGCACCACTGAGCAACAACATTATCATTTTAATGAACATCTGATGTGTTTAAGCATGCTAATTAAAGCTAATTGCAGCATTTAAGCTAGGTTATATCGACCACTGACATGTATTTTAATGTGATGTGTTACCTTCACGTCCTTGTGAACGGTGCTGTCAGCGAAGCCTTTTCCACAAGTACTGAAAGTATATATAATATATATATAATGTACTTGAAATGCTACATGTACAATACAGAGGTGACTCAACTATCTGCTAACCTGCTAACACCACTTCACAGATGTAATATCACATGTAAACATGTGTAACTCGCGTCTGACGCTAACAAGGTGTTAGAAGATTAAAATCTGACACAGCTTCAAGATAATATGCGAGAAGGACAAAACCCTAAGAGAAGTTTTCAGGTGGTTCTTTCTTACCTCTTGTCTTCAGCCATGGTGTCGAGAGTAAAGTCCACAGCAGCAGCGCTGTTCTAGTCTCTGTGTGAACCTATGAACCCATGTTTCAAGTTCACTTCCTGCTCAGCAGCGCACCCTGTCCGCCACAGCCTGGAATCACAGTTGATGCAGCAGAGCTTCTCAGTTTCCTCTCAGCCGAGCGACCCTACAAGATGGAAGATCTCCATGTGTGTCCCCTGGTCAAAGAATTAACATAGTCTTTCTTTAATCGAGAAATAGCATCAGACATTTATTAAAAACATTTTCAGGCTTTGGTAGGGCGGGTCGTCCACTTGCCTGAAGGTTCAATCCTGCAAATGAATGGACCAAAAAAAAAGAAGGTGAAGGGCTAACAAGTGCTTTGAGTGGTCATTAAGACAAGACAAAGATAAGTTGAGTCCAAAGTTGAAATATACTAGGGAAGAGAACATTATCATAATTATTGCAATATCATTTTTTATCAAATACAAAAAGTTGTGTAAGCACAGTAAGTGATGTTACAGATAATTGATCTGAACCAGATTTGTAAATTGTTTTTTTATTTTATTTGCCAACTCTCCGGCTTTTATGTGTGGTTATATCTTATTTTACACTTATGTTCTTAATTCCTTTCTTCAATTTCTTAAAGTTGTCTTATTGGCTGCTTGTTTTATCTTTTTCTGTATCTCCCGTTTTAGCTGTTATTTTTAAACATGCTTTTTATATAAATTGACTTGGACCTGACCAGACAAGCCATAACCTACCTCTGTAATCTTTGAAATACCTGATGAAAGAGTCACAAAGACACAACTGCCAGCTTGAATTTATAAGAGTATGTTTATTAAACATACATCCATCTTGGTACTTGTAATTAATGGCTTATGATCAGAACATTCAAATAATATGTGCAAAACCACCTTACACACTGGTAAAGAAAGAAAAAGTGTCTTTGGCGAGATGCCCCTGAACTTGTTATCAAAGACTCTAGTGTATTGTTAGTCACATGTACCCTTCACACATCTTTTCTCAACAGAATAATAATAATAATAATAATAACAATAATACCCAAAATGACAAAAGAAAATCTGTCCATAACAATAAAACTACTGATTTCATAAAAATGATGAAAGCAACTATTTTGGTTCACAAACATGTTAGAGAATATTGTCCTCAATTTGCAAAAAGTGGTTTTGACATTTTATACAGTTAGAATATTTTTTAAAGGATTCAGCCGATATGAAAAATAAGTCATTTTTTTACTACATGTGCCACAATTGCATTTTTCTAGGTCACAAAAAGCGTAAAAAGCACTTTAGTGTGTTCAGGCTTCAATGAGTAAAATTCAGTCATCTCACAATTATCACAAAAGGTTGCAGTTTTTTATCTTGTGCTAGAGGTTTTGGGAGACATCTTGTGTTTGATTGATTCATGGTATATTTAATATAAATCTGAGAGGCCGGGGGCTTACACGTTTGTGCTTTGCAGACATCACAATATTGAAAACTACATTTCTACAGCACAAAAGCATTTAGAATCACCAGATCCAGTACATTTCAGAGAGTGGGCAAACAAAAACACAAGTTGCTTTGTGAAAGATTCACACATCACGTCCACTTTCTCCTCTGTGGGCAATTCATTCTTCATGTGCACATTTGTCATCAAACAATATTTTGAGTATTGATGAAAAATGATTATCTTGTGATGTTTGGATTAGGAGGTTTGATTTAAAACATTCAAGCTTGAACAACTGACTGGTTTTCCAGAAAAAATCACTTTCATTATAATCAATTTTGATTATTTCTATGCTTTTTCTAAATGATATTTGCTTCATATCCATGATGAAGGGTTACACACATTGCTTGTTATTATCTTATTATTTATTTTATCTAAACATACATTGTTTTATCTGTTCTCTCTCTCACAGATGATTTTCTTTCACCACACCCGTGACTGCAGCTGTTGAAAGAAAATGTGTTTTACCATGTGTGGTTCAATGCTTAATATTACACATTTTGTGTGCAATTTAAATGAATGGTTTCCTGTCCTATATAAAAAAAAAAGACAGAATCAATCACTCGTGGGTAAAATCAGTTAACTGGAAACTATTACTTATGTTTAATCAATGGATACTACGAGTGGAGAATGGTAGAGATTGTGCTGATATGAAACATTAAGAGTGTAAATCTTTGTTTTTATACTGTGTAGCTGGTGAAGGTGGTAATCTATTGAAGTGACTGACACAAAAGTTTGAGGTCTGATGTTGCCCATCTCAGTTGTAATCTCTGAAGCTTAACATTCTTTTCTTGGTTTTAGTACCTGATTTATGACAATCTCACTTTCAGTGAAGCTAATCATTCATCAACATTCTACATGTTTTGGGGTAGGCACATACTACAAACATTCATTAAATCAAGTTGAAAAATGATTGTATACAAACAATTCACAAAAGTCAATTTCTTACAGATGTGGCAACAAAACCCTAAGAAATTAACAAAAATTTAAAGGTGCTATGTTAGTTTTTTCTGCCCTGGTTTGGTGGTGATGGTCGCTAGCCAAGAGCTTTAGCAATTGTTGCATTTACAAGAAAAAGAAAGGCAGTACTACGCCCTCTGAGCAGCACTACTTTTTCAGGGCAGACTGGACACTACAGTGACTCGCTAACAGAAAGCCATGAGGTGACAGAAATAGAGGCAAAACAAGAGTTAACATTGGCTCTGCTTTCCACTTCTCTCTTTGGGAGGAATGAAGTTTGATGCTGAACCTAAAATATTTCTTCAAGCCTGCTAGTAAGTAAACAGCTGTTAATGGTAATGTTGGAGATGTAGCAAAAGCAAAACTTTCATATCGGTCCTTTAAGACTTTTAGTTTATGAAAAAAAATTTGTTTGACTTTTTTTTTGCTAAATGCTAAATACATTTTGTGCAAAATAGGAACCTCTCACATAAAGATCTGTTAATGCACTTACACTCTTTTACTAGCAGGGCAGATAAGGAACAACAAAAATGGGCACAAGGCAAAGCGGTTTTTAAATCGCTGAAAAAGCACTTGAGAAGCATGAGTCAAACAGGACGTCCCACACAGTCTTGTTCAGGTGTCCCTGTACAGTATCAGATTGCATAAAAACACACACTGTGGTACTTCCACATTGCACTCATTCAAAAAGTTCCGGTTTGGTGTGTTTTTTTATTTTTTGTCATTACGTAAAGAGCGGCTTTGCAGAGTTGTTACAAGCACCCATTGAGGAGGAGCTGAGTTCATCCTAGGCAGTGAACGTCCTGTTCTGACATCACAGCTTCGGCTATCAAGTCTTTTACTGTCAGTTGATTCCATTGTATGAGACGGACATCTGACAGACTGTGTGTGTTTGTGAGCAGTCTCAATTGCCACAGGCTGTTAGAGGGCTTTATGGCCCAACTAACCCAACATACACAGGTTAAGGCCACTGTTCCAGTGTGGGGAGGAGCAGGCTTTCTCAACCTTTGGATCTCACTCGCTTCCGTTGAGATTCCGCTTCCTCCACACCTGTTTTATCTAAGATGCACACATTCATAAAAATACTCACTTAGAAAGCATTGAGGCATAATACACTTAAATACAAAAGCACATGCCTCCATATCCTGTCCTAAGTGCTCTCCTTCCCTCTATGACAACACTGTGTCCGCTGTGTTTCAGCCCTGCAGCTCAGTGCTGGTGCTGTGGTGCGGCCCCTCCTGCTCATTGATGGTGTGAAGGAGGAGGCACACAGGAGGGTGGAGCGAGCCGCTGCCTATCTGCTGAGCCGCCTGAGGAGATCCTGAAGGTCCACGAGCGGCCTGCCTCTCCAGCCCGCCCAGCACCTGCTCCTCCTCCGCGCTGAAGGAGGCCCGATGACCGCAGCTGTCACAGAAGTCCCCGGCCTCCTCCTCCCCCTCCTCGTCGTTGTCGCCATGTCCCTCGCGCCCAAGAAGGCTCTCCAGCTCCCTCAACTCTTTGCCTTCCTGGCCCGTCCCTCCTACTCCACTGCAACTGCCGCTCCCACGTGTGCTGCACACACACACCTCAATCCCAGAGTCCCCTGTGAATCGCCTCCTCCTTCCATTGGGGAGCCGATCTTTGTCCTCAGCACAACCTTCTGACAGGTCCTTCAGCAGGGCGTCCTTGCAGGACTCGTCCCCATCCCCGCTTCTTTTCTCCTGGCTGGTGAGTGCCTCCCTACTGAGCCCATCGGAGAGGAGTATCACGCCTGAATCTTGTGCTGTCTGCATTGGCTTGCTGTCAGGCTTCGGCCTTAAGTCTGAAGTGGGAGGTTGTGCTTCCTCTGTGCTGGGTCTGCAACACAGACTTTCAGAGACCTGGGGCACTGGAGTAGGCTGGATGGCTGGACAGTGTCTCTCCTGCTGCTCAGAGGCCAAGGGACTAGAAGCCACTGACGATGGGCCTGTGTGTAAGGCACTGTAGGGAGGGGGAGGAGTCGGTGGTCTATTGACCACCTCCTCATAGTCAGGCAGGAGGTAGTTTGGCAGAAACCCTGAGGAGAAGTAGGAAAAACATTAATTTGCATATGCACTGATAAAAATTTTCAAACAACAATCATATGATTTAGTCTTTTTAGAAAAAACCACCACTGTCTGACCTGTAAAAATTTCAGTGTGAGCTCCCTGAAGTTTCTATACCACTTTGTAAGTAATTTCAAAGCAATAGTGGGAAAATGTGACAAAACAAGTTAATTTCTGGGTCAATTCGGTGCTGAGGGCCGTTTCAGCTCCAAGCGAGATGGTGTTGCAACACTGGCAAGGTACCAAGAGAGCAATGCTTTCCGCTTCCTGAAAACTGGGGCATGCAAACAGGGAAGGTTCCGACGCTGTGTGAAACCAGGGATGGATCTCAGTGCAAACATTACATTTGAGTCAGGAGCCACTGATTTCGCTCGTCACTAGTGTCAAATTCCTCAGTTCGATGTAACTGAAAAAATATTGACGAAAGTTTACACAAAAACAATGAAACAGAGGTCCAATTATTTTATATACACATTATCAGCAAACATGTACTGGACTGAAATGAAACTTTATCAGAATAGTGTGTTCACTGTGGTGATTCGTTTGTTTACAGTAAAGCAATCAGCAGACTCAGCCTAGCTGAAATGTTGGCCCCAGAGGTGTTGTACGACCTCACAGGTCATAGAAATGTGTAATTTAAAAAAACAAAAAACGATTATATTCACAAAATAACTGGGAGGCTTAATGTTTTTTCTGTATTTACTAATACAGGGTATTATTGCCCTAAATGCACTCATATAGACCACAGATAAATATTGTGTTGATTGTACTGTATTCATCAATATATAGTTAAACTTATTCTCACCAAAGGATTTCTTTTTTTGATTACCACACATATTTTCTTTTCATTTCATGTATTTGGATCACAAACAGAGGGTTTTTCTTAACGTTTTGCTTCACATGGCTGGAAATAAAGCAGATGAGATCTGTTGGACTGAACGTATTGTTTTTGCTGGTAACCTTGTAACCTGCCACGTCAAAATCTTTGCTGCCATGTCATAAGTAAAATATACAGAAAAAAAGTCAAAACAAGGGTTTGAACCAGAATATTAGAGTTGCAGGCAGTTAAAACAAAAACAATGGGCTGAAAGACAATAAAACACTCTTCAAGCTGAGAGGAGGCTCTGTCATTATAATTTGCGAAAATATTGAATACTGCAGCTTTGAATACTCAAATCTGAGCAGTTTCCCACAGCAATCATACAGAGACTTCATACAGTATATATGTATAAGTGGCAAAAAAATACAATGAATTCAAGCTTTATCATATGTCAGTGGGAGCTCTTACTGAAGTAGAAGGGCACAGAGGGGTAGTTGTGTGCTTCACGGTAAGCGATGAGGTTGATCTCGTGCTGCCGTTGTTGCTGCTGCAGCCGGTGTTTGGTGCGGCGATGGTGGCACACGCAGCAGCAGCTCAAAATGAAGATGATCGCCCACACCAACCAAAACCCTACATTGAGAAGAACAAACACAGACATGTCGTCATTTTTTGATGGTGGTATCTATTGATATTTTTAACTCACAGTTAAAACTGTGCTTGATAATATGCATGTTTCACTTTAGCTTGTGGTGATGTAACATAAAGTCCCAGATGTTAGCACAAACGTAACACTGCAAATCAAATCCTGCCAACATCTGGTTCTGACACTGTGAAACATTCACATGCCTTTATATTGTATGTACTGCACTATGGATTTGAAGACATCCTTTATGGTTATTCCATATTAAAGGTCCAGTGTGTATGATTTAGTGGGATCTATCTATAGAAAAATACATTGAAAAATATTCCAGCACAATGTGATTGTTTGAGATCATTGTGTGTTTTTTTTATTGTGGCATGAAGTTTTTGTGAACCTGTACTGTCTAGTCAAGTCTAAACAGCAGCAGGGAACCAAAACTGAGCGCAGTGAGTTTGTGTTTACTGTGTTTCTGAAATACACACGTCATTACATCAACAAAGAAATATGTGGAGAACGTCACTTCAAGGTCAATGCTGCAAGGCAGACTGTGTCTCTGAGAAATAAGAATGTAATCTACAAAAAGTTGAGCTCAGTACTGAACATCATAATCAACCAATTCCACAAGGTTCAACAAACGTTATTGAATCTAGAAAATCTAGGATCAAAAATCTAGGATCTATTGTAGGGCTGGGAAATGAAAACAATTAAATAATTACCGCAATGTAATTTTAATCAATAGCATTATGACAAAATTCAAAAATATGCCTATATCGATAAAATGCTTATGTGTTGTTTAGGAAGAGGTAGGAGGTATAACACATAATTAATAAACGTCAGGTTTATAAAAATGTTTTGCAGTTGATCAAGTGTTTGTCATTATCTGCTCATTAAGATGACTTAAAAAACACAGCCTTTACTCAGAAGCAAAAATTAAACAGTATGAAAATTACCATCATAATTATGGTTATCGACTGATCTGAATATTTTGTTCTTGATATGATTTTTGGCCAACCTTAATCTGTGGGGTAAAGAGTTTGTGCATAATACTAACTGTATCATAAATGTAGAGACAAATATAGCCACTGTTTTTTTGAGGCCAATACCAGTATCAATGTTTGGGACCTGATGATTATCGTATGATACTATTACACATTACATACTCATGACATGGCTTTTGGGAACTGCCACATCTTGTTCTTTGTTGAACAACATAAACACAGAGACAATGTAGCTGAAATATTTGGCAGGATGATCCAACTACCTGATTTATAATTCAGCTCTGGTACTAATCCTGTATTAAGACTTTTTTCTCTGTATGCTGTTGATTTTTACTGTAAATAACACCTAAAACCATTGTTGGGTAATATGCAGGAGAGGTCTGTATAATGAAACATCCGTTTTACAATTGTCTTAATTAGAATACATTATGAATACATTTAGGTTGATAATGCTTTGTTCAAAAAAATCAGTGTGAGCCCCTCACGGCGTTTAAAAAGATCTTTACAATTATTTCTAACACCCATGTCTGAGTAAACATAATAAAAACAGAACGAAGCTGCTGTGAACAGCTGTTTTGCTATATAGGGAGGGATCTACATCTGGGTCAACTTACTGGCTGATGTAACCATTCTTCATAACAAGTCTTTTACATGTTGTTATTGCTTCTCCTGTGCATTCGTCCAGCTGACACCTGTCTTTTGTTCACCCCATTATTGGAAAGTGACATATTGAAAACAATACAAAATCATTTCTTGTTGATACGATGTTAGAATGACTGTCAACATTTCCGACTCTCTACAGTAATGGTTGTCTATCTCATTCAGCTGTGGAGAGCGGTGGCCACATGAATACCACCAGTTTATTGAGAAATAGTGTCTTCAGAATGGTCCTGTTTCCTATCTGCCTGCTTGATTTAGCTCCATGTCTATTTACTCTGTTTTTGATACATACCATTCACCACCACAGTGAGATGACTTGCCTTTATAACAATCGATCCAAGTAAAATTTGTATTTAGGTTTTTCCTCAGGGGTGCCAATCAATGTCCTCAGTTAGCCTCACAGATAAGCGTGTGGCACATGGTGTATGCAGGGTCCAAGGTTGGGTCCACCTGTAAGTTGACCCTGATATAGATCCCGATAAATTAGTATAGTGGTGGCCATCACAGGCGGCTTCAATCTGGTTACTTGTTGTCAGAGTTTGAAACAAGAGATTGATTCATGTAAAAATCATGTTTATTTGAAATGATATGAGGCTCATGCTGACTGCCCTGATATACACTGCTTTGCACAAGACCTTTTGTCCTAAGATCACTACAACAGAGGTGGTGATTGTAAAGTTAGCATAGCTCATAGTAACAAAATAGCTACACATATAGGAAAGGTTGAACAATATGAGAATCTGGCTTTAAAGGTCCAGTGTGTAAGATTTAGGTGAAAGGAAATATTGGCACTATTGGCTAATCCTCATGATATTTTCATTAGTTTGTGTCATCTAAATTGTATGAATTGTAGTTTTCTGTGCTCCAGAAAAGACCCTTTATATTTAAATACTTTATATTTACATCGAGGGGACCCTCTCTACGGAGGCCGCCATGTTTTTTACATTAGTCCAGACTGGACAAACTAAACACCTTTTGAGTTTTTATGACAATTAAAGGCTTCCACAGGTTCTTTTTCATGTTTGGAAGGAGAAGGTGAGGTGAGGGGTGTTCACCTGCAACATGCAATTTAAACACTAGATATCACAAAGTTCTACACACTGTAACTTTAACATTGTGGTTAAGTGCCTGTTGCATTCACTGGTCTCAGTTCCTTTTATTAATTTTAATAAATTAAAGTAAATCAAAATTACACTGTTTGTTCCTCCTGAATCAACTGTGAATTACTAACATGAAATCACAGTAGTTTAACATCAAAAAGACTCACTCTGTCCAATTATGTGCATTAGAACCTATCAAGGAATGTTGAGTGTGAAGATATAAAGAAAAAAGACAAATAAAATAATAATTTGATACTTACACCAGAGCTCATAGTAGTAGCTACAGCACTGAGACTCTCCGCAGCAGTGTCCAGACTCACAGATGTAGCTCTGGTTATTAACGCCTTCACAGTGCAGCAGACTCTACAAGAAGAAGAAAGAAAAGAGAAACTGTCACTTTAAAAGGAATATATTACCTGCAATTTAAGAGAAAATAAATCTGGTCACAATATGCAATGGTATAAAAACAGAGCCGAAAAACATGCCAATAGCTAGAATCCATGTTGTTTCTTACAACCCATAAGACTGAAGCGTGAGTACGCCTTGTTTAAGAACACCTTGCAACCAATAGTACTTTTGCAAGAATGCATCCATCCGAAGTTTTCAGTTCTGATATCTGGGAATACTTAAGATATAAGACGACAGTAAGCACTGATTCTACTGTGACATTTCAATTGCCTTTTATGCAAGAAGCCTTACTTTGTTATGGAGCTAGTTCATCATTTAAGTTCAGTCCTCTGAAACATGCCCCAGGCCCATGTCTCAGTTCCATATGTACAATTTAAAAACAGGTTTAAGTATGGTACGTAGTAAGTGCAAACTGATAAGACAAACACACAGTATTCTCAAATAAAGTCAGTATGCATTCTTTTCTTTCTGTTGCATAACGGAAATGGAAATATTACTCCAAGCTAAACAAATCGATAATAATTTGAAAAACTGGGAAAAAAAGGAGTAAATCTCTTGTATGTTGATTTCTTACACACAAACTTCAAAATAAATGGTATCCTATGAAGATTAGTATATATCACATCATGTGTACAGTTAATATGTAGTGTAGAAGTAGGAAACTGTATTTATCTTTTATTTTTATTTTTACAAGCTGCCCCTGGTCTTCAACTTAGAATAATATAACTGCAGATATCTAGTCGCCAACATTTATACTTAGCTATGAATCTGGAGTAAACAAGTCCTGGCCACTTGTCCCTGTAAGCTACTAGAATTGCATCAATGTTTAAGGCCCATATCAAGTGCAAATGTTTGAATGGCAGCCAGCACGAAACTACTCAGCATGTTCCCAAAGATCCGGCACACAGTCAGAAGGCGTTTGGCACAACAGTCCACTTTCATCCAAATTCAATAAGGCATTTGTCTCTGCTCCCAACAGCCCGCTGAATGTTTTAACTGTCAAAGACCAAACTACAGCAGCTCTGCCTGGTCAAACGTTACCACTCCTACATAATAATGACAAGAAGCACACAGGCTAGAAGATAACATTACACATCAGCATTGAGACAACAGTGTGTTACAAAAATCCTCTCCTGAGAAATGTCTGTGGATTCTTTCTGGAATATCCTTTTTTCTCTCTAGATTCTCTTCACGATCTTTCTATGAATTTTATTTGTATTATTTATATAGATTACCAGTGCAGGTTCCAGATTGAGAGGCATGATGATCCAGGTCCTCTCCACCTCTCAGCTCATTGCACCATAGAAGAAAAAAGTCAAACAGCTCTGAAACATACTCACTCTCTCCCTCCCTCTCTGTCCGTCCACCCTACACCCATCCACACCCACACACAAACACACTCCCTCACCCCACTCCCACCCAGGCCAAAACAGTGGACGACGAGGATTGCTCTACGGAAATTTCCAACCAGCAGTGGAGAGCGGGCTCCTAACTGGGCCCGGGCCGTGTGATAATAAGGCGTGCGCAGTGGTGAGCGGGTTTTGTGCAAAGTGTGTGGCAGTGAGGGAAACGTGGAGAAAAGCAGTGAGAAAGTCAAACACAGAGCAGTAACATAGGAATGATTAGTAACATGCAACACACAGGATCAGCACAAACCAAAGTGCTGACACGAAATGTGGCTGCAACCTCTCTACTCCTGACAGATGAATCATTTCTCATCAGCTGTGTCAACAAGACATTTTTTCAAAACCCCAGACCGACACAGAGGGATTTAATTTTCCTTGTAATAAACATGAAATGTTCTGTTCCTCCACTTTGTTTCTGATAGCTTTTCTGATAACAGTTTTCATTGGCTCGCTAACTATTCTGCACCATATGCTCTCCACTGGGTTGTCAAGGCCCCTTTTGCAATTTGATAGCGATAACCATCTAGTTTGTTTGGTTCTTCAGTCTGTGCTGCGTAAGAGTGTTGAAAGAGGTCTGGATTTCACAAACAGGCTCTCCTACAGAAAATAAATGCTTAATCTAATCTTTAACCCACACGAGACTGAAAAAATAAAAACAACCTCTACTACTGGATATGTGACAGTCAATCAATCAAACATCTGAACCTGAAAAAAATATAGGTCATCTGAAACCATTTCTATCTGATTGTGTTTACCTCTCCTGACAGACCGTGACCAAGATAAGAATCTGGACAAACCAGATTCCTCTGTCTCCCACTATATTAGAACACCTCTCACTGTCACCGCATGGAAAATTGTTTACGAGAACAAACAGGAGCAACCGCAAAAGGCAGCATACAAAGTTGGCGCATGTGCACTTAAACTAAGCAAACCATCCACCTCTCTCGTGCTGCACTGCCACATTAAAGGTGGGTTTGGTAACTGTCCCAGAAATTATTGTTGCATTAGAAAAAAAATCAGCCTCAATAATGAGAAGCTGTTGAAACGTGCAGACAGTGAGAACAGTTCAATAATCCCTTGGTGACTATCGAATACTGCTGCTGGAGATAAGTGTCTACAGTTCTTAGTCTTGACCACACCGCCAGAGCTGATCCACTTATCACCAGTCCGTAGGAGCTGGCGAGTTAGCCGATGCACACAGAGAACCCGCTGACCCCTTCTTTATTATCCTGTCCTGCGACAAAGAAAGGTGCTCTTTCATAGACATCAAGGTTATGTGGGACATATTTGTCACAGTCACTAATACTACACATTCCCACAAAGAAAGTCTTTAACAGCTGAGAAGGAGAGTTGAACAAGGTTGTGTGAGCTGATAAATGTTATCTCATGGCTAGAAAATGCAGTTTGTTTGCCAGCGCCTAAAGCTTCACTTTAAGATACAAGATGAAGACAAACTCCAGCTGTAACTAGGATCTCATCACCAACTTTACCAGTGTGCTGAAACCAGAGGTTTCAGGGAGGGTCAAGCAGAACACTGGATGCATGAACTTTATGCGTATATCCTACAATCCCCAGTGAACAGTGGAGAATTTAGCAGCTTAAAGGGATAGTTCACAGAAAAATGAACATTCACTCGTAATCTATTCACCACTATGCTGAGGGAGGGTTGGGTGAGGTGTTTGAGTTCACAAAACACTTCTGGGGTCTCAGCAGCGAAGTTTGTTGCAGCAGAATCCAATACAATTGAAGTCGATGGTGACAATAGACTTCAGACGTAATAAAACATGACATGCCTCACACTGCTCGTGTGGTGTCATCCAAGTGTCCGCAGGCCCCGATATTTACGTTCAACCAGAAATAAGGTCATTTCCACCATGTTTTAAGCCTAAAAGTCCACCGGAAGTGGCTAATCCAGCGGACGTAGCCAGACGATGATGTGTCCAAGGGTCCGTGAATGCACCTTGTAGGAAGATATCAGCAGACATTTAGGCTAAAAACATTTTAGAGCGTAAAGATATAAACGTCTGAAGTCTAGGTCACCATTGACTTCAATTGTATTGGCTTCTGCTGCAAAGCTGTTTACCCTTGAAAGTCCAGAAGTGGTGAGTAGATAATGAGTGAATTTTCATTTTTCAGGGAACCATCCTTTTAAGAGTTGCATATTTCCCTCAGGATTTGGTGGAGAATATATATAAGTTAAAGAGTGTAAATATTGATCATGTATTCGATCAGATGAAGAGAAACCTTCATCTAAATGAATGATAATGTTGTTTGCTCATATCATCTAAAAAGCTGGTGATATGTCTGTGCTGCATTTACGACTTGCTTGAGCATTCTGACACAACAGTCCCTGAATGCATCATAGTGAGAGTTCATATCAGCTGCTAAGTACATAAAAGTAAAAATGCAGTTATTCATCACCTCAATCAACATAACTTTACAACCCCTTAGCCTGAATGTGACCTTTCTCAAATATTTAACGGTATGACGCAGTGTTCATCCTGTAAACTGTTTAGGATAATATTATTCATAACATCTGATAGTGAAAAGTGATCACTGGTAATCAATGCTGACTCTGTGTTTGGTAGAGATTTAGGGGGATTCGTGGAAATATCATATATTATACATAGATACACATACAGGCCCAAGTTGAATGACTTACTTGTGTCCCCTGTCATAAATGTACTATATGAGCTCTTCTTACAATGAAAGTGTTGTTTTGAAAATGGTTTATGCACATCCGTGGGTTCACTGATAACAAACAGAACATGATACTGCACGTGATAACTGAATTTTTTTGTTTTGCTTTAATGGTAGTTGAACTTTAAACCTCAACACTTATATAAACCTTCACGGATATTTTAGCACATTATCTGCTGATAAAACAAAGACAAGTCTATCTTGTATGGAGGAACTGGTCAGGCTCTGATATGGGCATGGGCTGTTTGTGCTTTCTCAGGACAAACAGAGTAACATACAGCTTATATGTATAATAATGACAACACAACACCTTGCAAAGCAACAGTTGATATGCTTTGGACATAGAAATTTGCATTGTTTAAATCTTTTTCAACTGTATTTGTTGATAGATTCTACTTAGTCAAGCTCAAAGAGAAGTGCTTTTTTCAGATGCATCCAGGAGTCTTCAAGCATGCTGACTGTTGTTACTGCATCTCTTAACACGTGCCACTCTGACTGGACATAAACATAAACCAACATTTACTGTGCTTCCACATGCAGTTGTAAACTCGTCTTACTTTGTAGTTTACAGCTTTGTGGTTACAAAGTCATCATTTTCTTAACACACTAGTGCAGTTACTTAAAGGTCCAGTGTGTAAGATTTAGGTGAAAGGGATCTATTGGTAGACATTTAATGTAGGATAATCCTCATGTTTTCACTAGTTCATTTCATCTAAATTGTATGAATTGTAGTTTCCTAAGCCCAGAAAAGGCCGTTTATATATTTAAATGCTTTATATTTACATCGAGGGGGGTCCTCTCTACTGAGGCTGCCATGTTTTTTACATTAGTCCAGACTGGACAAACTAAACACCTTTGAGTTTTTATGACAACTGAAGCTACCACAGGTTCTTTTTCATGTTTAGATTCTACACACTGTACCTTTAATAGATACTTTGTCTGTTTGCTAAACTTAAAAAGAAAATTGTTGGACCTATTTAAAATACTTTAATTGGTAACAGACAAATGAATTAAGTTTGGTCAACTACAAGTTTTACTGATAAAAATGCTCACTTTAATCTGAAAAAATATTATGTAATAATAATTTGTGTGTTACCAATTGAAGTATGATTTTAAGTCGGTAATACATTTTCTTTTTTTCCAGTACAGCACATCAATAAAAGATTATATGATTGTTTTCTTTGCTGACCAATTCCTGACATGAATTTCACACACTGATAAGAAACAGTGACGGATGGTGACTAGTGACATTAATCCACCCACTCAAATGACGTATCATACAAAACAAAACAAACAATATCTACTTCCACCATGGGTGTTATGTTTTCACCCCTGTCAGTTTGTTTGTTGGTTATTTTGTTTGTTGGTCAGTGGGACAGAAAAACAACTGTACAGATTTCCACTTGGTGAAAACTTGGTAAAAAGATGAGATAGGGGTCAAGGAGGAATCCATTACATGTTGATGTTTGTCTGGATCCAGGTGGCGGATGCAGGTTTATATTTCCACCTTCTTTAACATTTTGAGAAGGGACATTTTTCAAATTGTTGTTGATTTCTAAGAATAATTCAACAATCTGGATGATAAAAAAATAGGCCATACTAAGGGGACTGATACTTATGAATGTGTAATTTGGTGTGGATCCAAATAAAAACCTGGATTGATTTAAATGGGGTTTCATAAGGGGACTGTTGGGCCTTAATTCTGTAAAAATCTGATTGAGAATTGAAAAATATATAGGTGATTAAAAATATTTTCCAATATATCCCTTGTTCAGCTTTGACAAAAGAAAATGATGCTGATTTGTTGATCCGAAGTTGTATTCTGAACACATATGGATAATCATAAGTGATACTGAAGTCACATTTAAAACAGTGTCATTATCTGTGGAGTTGAACATCAGTTTCTTGCTTTTTTTTAACTTTTTCTGAAAAGTGTAAAAAGTTTTGTTGTAGGTGGAACGATGTGTCAACTAGCAGTTACAATTCTCACAATAACACACAGTCCTTTGTGTAAAGGCTAGAGCTGCTTGTTGTTGTGGGATTATGAGGCGATCACTGTCAACACAGCAACAATAGCATCTAATAACTTGACTAAAGTAAGACAAGAGGAGCTCTTTCCTGTTGTGCTAGCACATAGAAGTACATGGCTCAGCTCGCTAGAACTACGGTGTGGTCTACTTGTGGGTCTGCTTTCATACCTGAAGAACCGCTTCTATTGTTTATGCAACTCTTTGCTGTGTAAAATGTCAGAGCTCCACCGTAAACACAACAGAGCCGGGCCCTGACTCCCTGTTCCTGCACTTCAGCTAGCTACATTAGCTATAGCAGCGTAGCAAGCGTGCTAACAGCTTTCCTGACAGCACGGTGGGAGCTAAAGCTCGTGTTTCACGACAGCGCGGACAGCCTGCTGTCACAAGGACCGCGTGTGCTGCCGGATAAGCGACTACATTTCTAGCTGGACAGTTTGCTAACTTAGCCTGGTGAAGCGGAGAGCGGCTAGGCTAGCAGCTCTGCGAGGGAGCGTTGTTTTGAAGAGCTCAGCCTTACCCTGTCCACCGCAGACTCGGTGGGGGTGAGAGAGCCGACAGTGTGCAGGAAAAGCCCCATTTTCAGAGCCCAGCACGGGCCTCTCATTCCTCCGAGAAGTGGCTACAGCGGCGGTGGCGACACGAACATGTAACCGCTGTCGTACATTAACTGCGTCCGAGTAATCCCCCACTAGTTGTCGGTCCCCGTCGCGCTGAGAGGCCGCTGCATGCGCCGCCTCCTCTGCGTACGGGACATTTCAGCTGGGCGCACGGTGCTGGCGCAACTGGTTGCTGTCGGTGCCACTGGCTCGTACAGCTGTTACACAAGCCGCAGCCGCCCTGCCTCCGTCTGTGCGCAGGGTGTGGCGTGGTCACCTCAACCCGATCCATGTGCGCAACGTGCTGTTGCGTGGATTTACACTGGTTTTGCGGACTGGGACGCGATTGGGGAGAGGCTGACCAATCAGGGGTCGGTGCGTCTTTAAGTGCATGGCGCTTGTTTCCTCTTCTTTAAAGTTGAAAACGCTGCCGTGCCCATCCTCGTGATCAGAGTTTAAATTCAAACTGAAAGGTGTCTTTTTAATTCAGACTAGAGTTTGTAAAGATGAGAGTCCTAAATGAGCTGGTGTACAAAAAAGGAAGCCACAGGCACATCTACTGTTCCCTTTCATTGTTTTAATATCATCGCTCAGAATAAAAATACACCACCACTTCCTATTTTGAAATGTTGTTAAGGATCCAGTTCACTCAACCTGTAAAACCACATAGTATTCCACTTTGCTCTAGATGTACCTGCTGATAGTGATCTCAGCCAAAGAGTTTGCTTTCACTCCTGTTTGTTTGGTGGTTTGTTTTTCAGCAGGATTATGTGGAAAAAACGAAACTACCAGATAGATTTCCACAAAACTTGTTGACAGAATGGGAAATGGACCAAGAAAGAAAACGTTACATTTTGGGGTGGATCAGGACAAAGTGGTGGATCCAGGATTTATCTATTCAAGCTTTTTTTATTAATCCAAGCAAGGGACCTTAAAAAAAAAAAAAATGAAATGAGATCTAAGGTTTAGAGTTACTCTTGTATTTTTTTTGGGGGGGGCAGCCTGGTTTGATTCCAACCTGCCAGGTGACCTATACACCAACCCCCCGACAATAAAACTTACATACGCACACACTATACTAAAATTTACTTTAAAATTACTTTAAATTACTTTGAAAGGCTATGACATCTACAACACATTTCCCTTCAATAATTTTTTTGGACTCACAGTAGTGTCAGGCCTGGACATCTCAAAAACCTTGGCATATATAACTGAAACAACCTGACAGATGCAGTGAAGTCAGAAAATAGGTTTTTGAGCTTTAACCTTTTTATAATAAAAGAAAATAATATTGTAATAACATTTTCAAGGCAAACAGGTCTCTAATGTGATCATGATTGACTTTTCTCATTCATTCATGATTATTTTTCTTTAAAATTCAACATGGCATTGTGGTTGACAAATGATCACCAGTCCCTTTCATTGGGCTCCCTGTACGGTATACCTAAAAGATTGAAAACATCCTTCTCTGTCGGTGTAGGAAGCGGAGTGCCGCCATACAACTTTGAAGTTCCCTGACGCACCACAGCTTCGTTCAGCGAGTGCTCACATAAACTCATGTTTTTCGTCTTTGCCATGGCTCTCATTGAGCGGTTGAAGTGGGCCGACCCGGTGAAATACATGAGAGCACAGGCGAACTCGCTGTAGGGCACGACGATGATGTCCAGCCTGCGATGGCGGTGGCCATGTCCTGGCAAACGGCACACACCCATGTATTTCTTCTGCTCTCCATTCTCCTCGTGGCTCACCAGGTCGTCTGTCAAAAACCCTGAGATAAAAAAAAAGTTTCTCTGAAGGAAATCAAACCTACGAAGAAGACATGAGAAAAATCCCTTCCACCTAAAAAAGAATGGAGCTTACCACTGTCATGGAGGCTCTGTAACACTTTGCTGAAAATCCCCTTGTGTGACCTGCCATCTGGGTGAGTAATGAGTACGTCTACATCTCCACATGTGGCTTTTCCCCGACGGTAGGAGCCACAGGCCATCGCCACCAGTCCTGGGTCTATAGCATGGGCGGCATCTCTCACCTGCACATACCAACAAAAGACACAAAATAAAACCCATCATGTATCCTAGACTGAAGGAGCTTTTTGAAATCGTTGGATTGATAAAATACAACCAGTGTTTAATTTGTATGTTCCCTGTTTTTTATAGAGTCCCTCCTGCTGGCAAACAGCTAAGTTTTTACCTGTTCCCAGCCAAATACTGGGAGGTAGCATCACATATAATTTTGACAAGGCTGAGGGGGGACACATGCTTTAGTCATCTGCCTCGCGTGCGCTTTCTATCTGGCAGCGCTGAAGGAAAAAGAAAATCCAGTAATACTATCTGAAAACAACTAGCATTGTGCTCAGTGCTGTAGAGCGAGCAGGTATCTGGCTACCTTAAGATGCAGCAAGTTTAAGAGTTACTTTTCCCCTTTGGGAAGCTCACTTCACTTTGTGAGAACATGGTCTGGTTTTCTCATCATCAAGCAGTCAAGGAAAACCGATTCAAACTTTTTCCTACTTTAAGTCTTCCAAATTTCTGTGGATTGAAGGTGGAATCTTTTTCAGAGATATCACATCTCTATGTACACAGCTAAACACATTGAAATGACGAAGAAAAAAATCAAACACATTTCAGTCATCATCACAAATCGACAAATGACGATGCATTACCACTTTCTCTATGGCTCCTGCTTCTTCTCGGGGCATACGGTCCAGAAAGTCATCGTAGTGCTTGAGTCCTATTTTCTGAGTGTTGCTCAGGTGGGCTTTTGTGCTGATGTCCTCCAAAGTGCGAAATCCCTGATAACAACAAATAAAATAATACATTTAGAAAATCAACATTATATATTAGACATTTGCTTCCTGTCTTCTTTTTGCCAAAGTATCATTCATTAAATGACAATGAAAATGTGTAGCCCAGTTTAAATATTACACCGTAGGAATGTAAGGTGTATTTAACAAAACTACTAGAACAACTCTACTGAAAATCACACTTTTTGTAAGACATTGTTTTACAAAATAACAAAAGTCTCCGATGAAGAAGCTGGTATTTATATCAATATTTTAGAAAGTAAGAAAACCTGATAGGAAAAAAACCTTTAGGATAAAAATGTCCTACATTTGGATTTTAAAGAGCTGTAATGAGGTAAGTACTGAGCAGGGACAGTTGAAAATGAAAAAGAAATTCTCCTTATCATCTTTGAAACGCTTCTTCATCTAGATCGGAGTCAACCAATGGTAAATTCAGTTGATTGGACATGACACAGACACAGCTGTCAACATAGGGTCTAATAGCTGATAATTCATATTAGAGCAAAAGCCATGAGGTGGAAACAGCAACCTGCAGAGCTCAGAGACAGGACTGTGTCGAAGCACAGATGTGGGGGAAGCTACAAACAATTCTGTTGCATTGAAGGTTCCCAAGAACCATGGTTGGCTCTATTGTTATTAAAGGGAAGATATTTGGAAAAATCAGGTGTCTTCCTCGAGCTGACTGCTCTGCAAAAAAAAAGACGAAGTGAGGGAGAAGGGCCTCAGATCAGTGACAAAGAACCTGATGGTTACTCTGGCTGAGAGATCCTGTGTGGAGATGGGAGAAACATCACTACAGCTTTACGACAGAGTGGCTGAATCTTCTCCTCAGACACAAGAACCAACAGGACCCTGGGACTGTGAGAAACAAGGTTCTCTGGTCTGATGAAACCAAGATTGAACTATTAGGTTTCAATTGTGAAGTAAACCAGCCATCACTCATCACCTGACCCCAATACCAACCCAACATTAAAGCACAGTGGTGGTAGTAACAAACAAAGCTTGTTGCGTAATACCCAAGAATACTAGAGGCTGTAAATACTGTCAACTATAAATACATTTAATAGAATTTCTAAACTTTTTCATCAGTAAGATTTTTATCATAAGGCTGAAGCAAAACAAAATATGAAAAGTGAAGGGATCTGAATACTTTTTGTATGCCATGTATGGATTCAGCAGATTTATCAGACAGGGTTTGATCCAGAGTTTTAATCTCCACAGCATTTCAGTTATCTGACACATCATTTAGTGATGTCTGTATGACAGTTTTGTAGATTTACTTACCTTCATATGTTCAAGCCCTCACATTAAATAAACATGCCTTTAATGTGCATACGTGCTTGTAAAGCCTACCTGTTGGTACCACAGTTGTGCAGTTTTAGCTCCCGCACCCCAAATGTTAGTGAAAAGCTCCAGTACTGGCACAGCCTCCCCAATGTGATCAATCTTCCGGAGATGTCCACTCTCCATAATCTCATCGATTTTGTCAGCCATTCGTTTTCCGATTCCGGGAATTTGACAAGCCTCCTGAAAGAAGTGGGAAAAAAAGTTTTCATATAAAAATTGAATATTAATAAAGATTATTCCAACACCATGCAATAAAAATTGTACGTCACTGTCATGCACCGAAAAGTACTTTCTCTAGTATATTTAACAACCACACAAATTACTGACAGCACCAACGACATAATAATAAAAGCATCTGCACTGCAGTACCTGATATGATGTAATAGGCTTGTGGTAACTCTTCAGTGCGTTGACAGCCTTGGAGTAGCCCAGCGCCCTCCACTTGTCCCCCTGGTGTGTGTAGGCCTTGGCCAGCACTTCTAGTTTGTCTGTGATGTGCTTGTTGAAGTTATTACTTTTGGATTGAGAGGACTGGGCACAGACCCACTTTCCTGAGGCTGCCTTCTGAGCCACAGAGTCTGGACCGGGGTCGAGGCTGGGGCCAGGCATCTCCTCTTTGGGGTGCTGGCCAGTGATGAGCGCTTCCATGTCACTGTGAGAGACGCCATCTTCTTCTGCTTGCAATTCATCTTTGGTTTCTGGTCCAGTCTAATAGGAGGAATGTAAATAAAACTAAGTTGACAATCCAACACACAGAGGCTTGTTGTTTTTTTGCTCACTTTTGCACCAAATGATTACTGACTGGAAGTCTGGTTAACTCCATATGGCCCTGTTCAGACCTGGCAATAACATCCATCCTGAGAGATCCAATCATAAGTGGTCACCTTTAAGTTATTCTGTCCAGACCTTTCATTACAAGCCATCCTGAATGTGTGACCACTTGTGACCGGATCTCACTTCAGGGAAGTGAGATCCGGTCTACATGCAAATAATCAGTTGGTGAAAACAAATGATGTTGTTTTAACCCAGTCAGAGTTTACATAGTTTACAGACGCATCCAATGACAATGTTAGTTGTTAGGCTGTGTTCCCGCAAGAGAGTTTGTGAGAGAGGATTCAGGAGAGGTTGAAATAATCTTGTATCTGCTATGAAGAAAGATTTGACCAGTTTCAGAAAAGCATCTTATGAACTGGCAACCTACCATGTTTATAGTCTCCTCTTGCTTGGTTTGATGAGACATTGGTTCAACAATAGCTGAAGGGTTGACACTCGGCAACTCTTCTTTAACATTTTCAAGTTGAGTTTCAGGATCCCTAAATTGATAAAGAATAAAAAGATGCAAGATTTAAGACACAATGAATGTTCTACTGTATATCCACTGTCTCTGTGTAGTGTATTGACAAGTTTAAGTCTACCTCATAAACTGGAAAAATCAAAGGGCACAGATATATAAACATAAGAATTCTAGTACAAAAGAAAAAATGCCTCATTTACCTCTTGGATGAAAGAAGACTGTAGTTGGCTACATCCAAGAGTTGTTTCTCATTGATGCACATGCTCAACCAAGTGCATTTCACCAGTTGGACTCCAGAGGGCATACAATCCACTTTCAGTAGGCGCAGAGCCCTGTCACTGTCCATGTTGTCATCTACAACAACATGAGTGACAGCGGGACACAGTGAACTCTCCGTCTGTCCTCCATTCTGCTGAATTTGTCTTTGAAAGATCTGACATCTGGCACTTCCAATTCCAGCAGGCAGGATGTACACTGTGACTCCATTAAAAGTGTCTCCTGTGGCAGAGGAGAGGAGCAGGTTACTGAGAGCACATCTGTTGCATTGCCTGGCTTCTACTTTGGTGTTAACAGTAGATATCTATGTCCCTATATAGATATGAATCTATTTTTTCTCTTGATCAACATTCCATTTCTTCCGTTAATTATAAAACAGATATGCACACTCAAAAACCTGTAACATTGCATTCATCCGGCTTCTTCTTCAGCGGTGGTGCATCCTTTCCCTGTAGTACTTTGGCCCTTTTAACTTTGGGGAAAGCCTTCATGATCCCATGACGAGCCTCCATCTTGAGTATTAAAGGGGGGCGCCAGTGGCCTGTGGCACAAAGCAGAATTATTACATATTTATAAGTTACAAAAATAAAACCAACCCACAAATCTGAAACATAAGCTTTGTATGTACCACCAAATATGCTTCAAATACTAATGTGAAGCAAGTTCACACAGGAAGACTGGACAACAATTAATGTCTTCTCTTTGTTTCCTTTTCATATTTGAAATTCTGCAGAAATTAAAGTTATACAGTTGCAATACTAAGCTGTAAAAATTTTCTAAACTCTTAATTAACCTTTTAATCACAAAAGTGTAATTTAAAGTTCACAATTTCAGAGTGAATATCCCCTATGTGATTATGCAGTTGCAGCCCAGAACATCTAGCAATCCATACGAGCAAAGCAAAGTTGCCTGAGCCGCATAACTCATTTATAACAGGAAAGTAAAATGAAAGTAATATCAATGAAATGTATTAAACATCAATAGTAAACATGTGAATCATACCAACATTAAATTTTATAATTTTACTTATTAGTAGTACTTCCACTCATATACAGCAAATTTAATAAGAAGATTTATTTTTATTTTTAAAAGTACAGTATTAGATAGTAGTAATAATAACTAGTGACATAGATCAAATTAGTAACACAATATGTATATTAATTGTAATACGAGTACAACAGTCATCTGAATGTAGGGCAATGGGAGGATGATAGAACAACATGGGAATACTCAAATAAAATACAAAGACTTCAAAGATGTCCTACAGTACTTGAGTGGATGTAATTCGTCACATGACACAACTTGAAGCTGATTTCTGTCTGCTCCTCTGAATGTAGCAGCATGCACAACATATTGTTACAGCTTTTCCCAGGAAGAGAAAAACTCAGGAGCAGTATGGACTAGCACTGTGTGAGCGAACAGCTGATCCTGCTTCCTGAACTAACGCTCATCTCTCAGAAATCAATATGGGCTCTGTCTTCTCTTAGCTAGCCAAACTTTATCTTATGCTAACAGAAACAGCCAGCAACAGAGGGTTTAGACTCTTTTCAGTGGTTCTTCTGAGTCAACATATATAATGTCTTTTAATTCACAACAGCAAGTCCGGATATGTTTCTATATCTGAAGCCTTAAACTCATTAAACTGCGATAGTTGCAGTCTTACCCCTGCTCAGATGGAACCATGCAGCAGTCCCGACGACAGACGGACATCGAATCAAATGGTTCACTTCCGGGTCACTACTTGGTTTCGCTCGGCTCACATTTTCCAGCTATTACAAGTCAATTATTTGAAAGTCTACAAACAACAATATATAGATTTTCAGAAACATGTCACTCATTTTTCATGTGTACAGATGTTTTTACATATAAATGCTCTTACTTGGGCTACGTGTTGACGCGGGTTGCTATGGTTACGGAAGTGGTCCCGTGCAGCAGAGGCATCAGAGGAGACATGTCTGCGCAGAGCTGGACTCAGAGTTTAAAGTCCTCGAGGAAAACAGCTCTGATACACGATGGTGAGAACAAGCTATAACAATGACTCGTCTTCCTGGTTTCAAACTAAACTTCCCTAAATCAACGGAATCCTTAAAGAGCTCGTCCCTCTCTGTTAGCTCATGTTAGCTAACAGCATTGGTGTTGTATGGCAACAAGCAGCTGGCGATGTCTCATCTGCAGAACAATGTGTGAAAAGCGTTGTGACAATAATAAGAGGTGCCGTGGGACACACTGTTATATTCTGCTAACTGATGAACATCAACATCTCTGCTCACTTGAAGCTAATCTTTGAAACGCTCTCCTTAGTTCATCCATGTCTGTTTCTGCCATTATTATGTTGTTTTTTTATAATCCAGCTATTACAGCTTATTTAATTTGACCCACATTTAAATACCACGTGTTACAGAATTTAATGTACTTCCATGACTGTCCTGAGATTGACAGGATCGGGTTAGTACTGAGATTGCTTAGCTTGTTTGAGCTACAGGTATTGTTTAGGGTTTTTTTTTTTTTATGTAAATATGTTGCTGAATTCATCTCCAGGAAAAAGGAAGATCCACTACCTCTTCACAGATGGAAAAGAAATGGCTGAAGAGTATGACTTGAAAACAGATGAGCTCATTGGTAAGATTTATGTATAGATATCTAACAGTGCATGGAGTACATGCGTATATATGTCTTACACAACCTTTGCTATGTTTCAGTAAGGAAGTGGCGTAATAAAAGCACACTTGGAGCTCAGGGCCAATGGCAGGTAGAGGTTGGGGAGCCACTTGCAAGCCCTGTTGCGTCTTCGGAGGCTGTGATCAAGGAGAACTACTCCAATGTGAGATTTTCTCCCTATTTTCTCTCATTTTCTTCCTAGAATGACAGCTGAACCACATCTTCTCATTTTAACTCTGACTCCTTTAAGAGAGAACTCTTTCACTAACAATTTTTCTGTCTCCGCAGCCTGTGTTCACTCGTGCAGACACAAAGAGCAGCTTTCGGTGGAGAATCCGCAACCTTCCCTATCCTAAAGAAGTCTTCAGTGTTTTTGCGGAGCCATCTGAGAGATGCATCATCATAAAGACCTCAAACAAAAAGTGATTTACACATAGGAACACTGTGTTTTCCTGGCCATCGTGTCATTCCTGTGCATAACACTTGCAGCATGTAATCCTCACTGTTTTCCTATAGATGGCAGTGTGCACAACACTTTAGTCTTCAGTCTCAGGACAAACCTATGACTTTTTTTCTTATGTCTTCCCAGGTATTATAAAAAGTTTAGTATTCCTGATCTGGAGCGCTGTGAGCTGCCATTCGACCAGTCTGCCCTCAGCTTCACTCAAGCCAACAACACTCTGATTGTCAGCGTAAGTGAGACGCTACAATGAAAAATAAATGAACTTAAACCAGTTATAAAACAATGTGCTTCGATTTTAAAGGTGAAAACATTACAGTTTGATTCTTAGATCTGTTTTCTGACTTAAATTGATGAATGTAGGGTACTGGACATCATCATCTGAGCAATATGAGTAATTTAAAAGAATCTGGAATATTTTTAATTTACAAATCCAAATAAAATCTACTGGAAGCTATAATCCTAACTTGCATGAGGTACTTAAATTTTATATAAACCATGGTCATGTCCATAAAAGCATCACTTTGTTTATTTAAGTATTTTATATGAATCATGAGGACAAGATGTGGATTTTTAAACATTTGCACTCCAGTTTTTTCTCTGTCCACCTGAGTAGTTTTATATTTTTTATGCCCACAATAATTGCTTCTTTTTGTTGTTTTATTAGCTTTGTATTTTGTATGTTCTTTCAATATGGCTGCAGTGGAGGATATGCATGAGGCAGATGGGGAGAATGTTGAAGTAATTATTCTTTCTTCTCTCTTATCCAGTACAAGAAACCCAAAGAGATCTTAACCCTTGAGCAGGAGCTACTGAAGGAGCTGAAGAAACTGAAGGGAACTGGAGATGGGAACGTCGACTGCAAAACTCAGTGAATTGTGACGGTGGGAGCGAGAGAAAAGTTCTGCATTGCATTTAAAGCAGAAGCACACAACGTCATTTTTTTCATGTGAGCTCCCGTTTGACTTACTATAGTGAGTCCCTTCACTCCGAATCCCTTCTCTCAGTGCCTTATTCATAGGATAGTTTCTCAACTGTGGCCCATTTAATAGCGGTCGATGTGTTTCTCAGCCCCACCGTCAGATTTATTAACTTTACCGTTGGACCATGAGGTTTTTTCTCTAAATAATTTCCATCAAAGAAGTTGAATTGCATAAAATATTTGTTTATGTGGAATTTAATATATCGCAACGACATGTTTTTTTTTTACTCCTTGTCACCAAAGCTACCGGGGAGCCATTTACATGGCAGGGTCACATAACCAGCAACCCTCCTTTCATTGATGTCCTTGTAAAACACTCAAAACACACAATGCCTCATCCCTGTTCGTTCCGGGGTCACTGTTACGAGCACAACCCATTTGTGTTAACTGAATATCCTTATGTTCCTTGCATGTAGTGGGCCACCCTGAAAGCCATTACTGAAACTAGTGTTACCATTTCCCATTAGAGCAAAGGGTCACTCTGACGCAGTGGTCTGCAGCTAAAACTCCAGTGCAACTGTTTCAGAGTCAAATGGGCCTAATGTTGAGGAATATAAAGTCAGAGGCTGACATGTTTGTTATATGAAATTCAGAGAGAATAAATTACATGTACAGAGAGAAATAATATAGCTCCTTGCTTCAATGTGATGTTTGATAAGTTCATTTTAAAAACTACTGTCTGAAATACTTAGACAGTGGATAAAAAAAGAGACAATGGTATTTAAATATAGATCGTTTCAACCTTGTGATTCCTAGCATTTTTTACACCAAACCCAGAGAGCAAGTGCAAGAAGCAGAGACAAAACCACAGGTCTCTCTCACCATTGTGCTTTGTCTTATTCCAGATGGAAAGAACAGGAACACAAGAAAACATTTCAAACGCAGCCTGTCCTGTTGTTTTGCAAATTCTTGAGAGAGACTTGAAGGAATTGACCTGAAAAAAAGGCACTGACACATACTTGTTTAGGAAGTGTTTTTCTACTTGTTTTTATAAGGCTGCTTGGTGTTGATTCTAAATAAATATAAAATATAAAAAACAAAGTTCATGTTTAGTAAATACATCGAATACTGAGCAATAATTTTGAGGTCTTAATTTTGCTAATTTTCTGTAATGCTTTGCAGTCTTTAGCACTCGAGCTGCTGTCAAAACAAATTCCTGTGGCAGCAAACACCAACTAACAAATTGGTTGTCCAGCTCTTGCATTGTGAGAGCAGCCAAATTCCTCTGTTCAGGGTCTTCTTCCTCCCCTGTCGTTTGGCCTCTGATGGTCATGCTCAACTGCCTCTGGGAAGAGGGTTTCTTTTCTGCCTCCCTTTCATTCGCGAATGCCTCTTCCCAGCCATTCCCCCTCTTTCAGCCGATGCCACATTTTGCCACACAGGCCCTGGTGCTTTTTCTGCAGCCCCTCTACGCAACCCCCACCACCCACCCCTCCCTGTGTGACTGGCTTCTTTTTGATAACTGACCCCTCCTCGTGTTATTATTCGAACCCACTATTGTATAACATGCCCTTTTATATGAGGTTACACAAAGGGCCCATTTGATCAGAGAGTTACGGTGTGCGATCGTGAGAAATGCAACTACATGGTGGTAACCTTTGTTTGGGCCAAAATGGTGGGCTGACCTCATCGCTTTTAATGCATAGCTCGGGCCATTCAGGCCCAAGTCTCACTTGCTGAGCACACTGAATTCAGTAGCCTGTCACAGATATTGCCCCTCAGTTATCTGGGTCTCCAGCTTGAAGAAGAAGAGGAAGAAGAAGAAGAAGAAGGAGGAGGAGGAGAAAAAAGGCAACAGGTCTTTTTTGTTCTTTTTTTAGGGCAACCAGCATTGTATGCTCCATCCAAAAACAACTACACAAGAGAAAAGCCACGCAGCATGTGAACTGATTCTTTAGTGGTTTTAATATACACTCTACAATAAATATTTCCATCATTTGACGCAATTTACATTTTTACAGTAAAAATATATTTATATGTGTAGAAAAAAAACAGGTTAAAATTCTCCAAACTCCTCCTAAAGGCAAGATAGCATGTCAACTGAGACTCAGATGCTGTGACCACAAGAAAATCCACAGATAGCTGCCGTGTCTAGCTGCATTGTACTCATTTCTCTTTTCAAACATTCTTTGTTGCTGAGCTGGTGAACTTCTAACCAAAGGTTTTCATTCATGTCAATGTAGTTGAGCTCTTCAGTCCTTTAAATGCCCCCTGATTTAATAAGAGAAAAAAACTTTCCTAAAGTCTGACTGAATTGGAAATAACTAGCAGATTAGATATTAGATTGTTTACACACAATCCAGTACAAAGTATTACATAATAAGTCCACAAAATGAGGCAAAAAGTGTATGGGCACTTGACTGTAAAAGTTGATTTTGCTGGGATCACTTGTTTTTTTCTTTTAGTGGTTCTCGTGCTGGTTCATCCACAGTTCTCCCTCAGTGGTTTCAGTCCTCAACGGCCCCCTGAGCGCTGTTGATGGGAATGTTTAGTCCGCCTGCTCAAAGGGTGCACGGGGACAGGGAGAGGAAGGACATCAAACGGCCTCCTCTCACTCAGCAAATGCCCCCTGGGTAGACGCTTCATGAAGTGGGCCTCCCTCTGATGCTGCTTGGTCTTGGAGGCCTTCCTTGGGCGGCCCTTGCGTGTGAAAGCCATATACCAGCCCTCATACTTGGCGTTCTGGAGGGCCGTGTAGTTGTTTTCCAGAACAATCTCAGTGAAGATGCAGTCTTTGCCTCGTCCTTTCCGCTGCAAAGGCAAAAGAGGGGCGATAGTGAGACAGTATAGATAATTCAGACAATTTCCAGGAAGCAGAGACGTTAGTCTTTATTTCCAGACAATCAAAAGCCCTTTAAAACCTGCTCAATAACATTTCCAAGAAAGAGAAAATTGTAAAATATGAATTCCAGATTACCTTGCCAATCAGCTTCCCCCGCTTGTTCATGCATATGTAATATCCTGTCTTCACCCCTCTTATACGAACACGACTTCCAAAAGAGTCCGTCTCCACCTCCAGTTTAGCTGCATGGACAAAAGAGATCAGAAATAATAAGATGACACAGTTGTGACACGGTGCAGGCATTCAGATTATCATGTTGCAGTGTGTGTGAGACTTTTCCTCTGAATGTATTATTCATGTGCAGTCGAAGCTGCAGTGAACTTGATTTACATCAAGTCATCATTAAACGGCATGAAATCGTTTTGACAAGATCATGACCAGGGAACCAGAATCCAGACAAAAACTTTTAGACTTCATGAACCGGCAGCCACCTTTTAACAAAGCATGCAAGCCTTCCAAAATAGCACTAAATGATAGTGATTTTCTCACGGCGTGATTGTTGTTGGATGTCGGTAAATGCTGTGCTGCGCTACATTTCAGACTGGGGATAAAGGAGAGTGAGAATACTGTGGTCGGGGACACAGCCACAAGCACAGAGCAGCGGTCAGATTTGGGCCAGTTACAAGAGTGACACCCACTTAGGATGTGCAGCCAGTGTGTGCATGATTGACTCTGTGTGTATGAGTGTGTGTGAGTGTGCGTAGGCAGGGAAATTTAAAAGACAAAAGAGCACACAGGAGAGGAAAAGGTATAAAGTGAAGATGCTGACTTCACCGCAGCTCCTTATAAATTGAGTCATACATTGAGTTGTAAAGCAATGAAAATTCCTCATAAAAACCCCCTTCAAAAAAGCAGGCGGGCAGCAGGCACAGAGGAGTGGATGGATGGATGGTGGCTGCGGTGGAAAGATGGCGAGACGCACCAAAAATCCTTTGGTGACAGGAATTCTGCTCCCTCTAAGTTTAAGACAATTTTCCTGTGAGAAGTAAAGAAAAGTCCATCCTAACAGGTGTCAATGACTTTCTGGACCACCAACACACGAAAGAAATAAATTACCTTCATAAGACCATAAAAGATGGCAACACTGATGCCACTAACTCTGTTTACAGTTTCCACCTCTGTTTCTCCTGGCTCCAACTATTTTCCTACAGGCTGCCAGAAAAACGACATAATTTATATTGCTTTTCAACACCGCACCGTGCACCATTGAGTTTAAACTATTCCTGTGTTTGTAAGGTGAACATCTTTAGTATTTTTTTACTGTTTTCCTGAGGTTTAAAAGCATTGAAATGTAAGACACGACGGCCTTTAGCTGTCATCACGTTTTCATGGACCTGGACACGGCCCACAGGGGGCTTCAAGAGGTAAAGTTGCTTCGTTGTTTGAGAGATGATAAAAAAAAATTTGTTTCCTGAATGAATTCACATATGTGGAAATTTATTCAGCAACATGCGCAATTATTTGATATTTATATTTAAATGACGTAATTGAATACTCCACCTGCGTAAAAAAGTAGCCATGCTCAAAAAGTTAATAAGACGACATATTCTCACGATATTTTAACTGTGTCACTTCCTGTGTCCCACTGTCTCTCGTTGTGTTTTAACTGACATTAAAGATTAGATACGCTGACCTTTATTCAGCAACATACTAACTCTATTTGATATTTAAATATAAAAATGAGCATGTAGCTGCTACTTTTTAACAATTAGCCACGCTTTACAATGTTGTTGTTGTTTTTATTACAAGTCATTCTCACAATATTTTGCGTGTTTTCATAATTTTTTAGGTAACATTTTGGATTGACATAAGTGGACCTTAATTCAACCACATTTTGTTATTGTATTTGATTTTTATATGTGAATTGTGTAATAACATTTGCCACCTGCAGGGAATGTTATGCTAGGCCAAAAGGAGCCTGGCTTTAAAATGTTAAAAAGTCACATACATTCTAGTGATATTTTGCGGATTTTGCTTCTTGTCGCTTCTCATAGTGTTTTAATTCACCTATGTAGACCTTTATTTAGCTGCATGCTCATTCTATTTTGGTAATGAATATGCAGGGAGGCTTAAACTAGGCTACTTTTCACAAGTAGCCTCGCTTAATAAAATACAAATAAATAAAAAAGTTAATTCCAATACATTGATTCTCACAATATTTTGCGTGTTTAACTTCCGGTCGCTGCTGTAAAAGTGATTTACTTGATATGTACGATTCCACAACATACTCAGTCTATTTTGATTTATAGCCTATATTTAAATATGTACTTAAATACATGAACTGCATGAATACACTGGGGTACTTGTTAAAAGGTAACCTAGCTTAAAAATGTTTTTACATTTATTGTACGTTTTACTTCCTGCCTCCTGCAGCTTCATATGGTGTTTTATTGACACATGCTCATTAAACTGGATAATCATATTTAAATTGTGTAAATAAAGACACCTCCTGCTGGGATGATTAACCATGGATACCTTTAGAAGAAAAAGTTTCTCGCGATATTTGACGTCTCTCACATTTAATTGGCATGTGGCTGTTTTCTGAATGTAATGGATCCTCCATCTTACCGTGCACCGCTCCGTCGTCCCCGTTGGCGTTGACCCTCTTGTTGGCCAGGACCTGGACGTGTTTCCCGCTGGTGCGGCTGTACAGCTGGTAGGTGCGGGTCAGCCGGCGGCTCATGCGGTCCGACAGGCGGCTCTGCTCGGTGACATGGTGCTTGAAATTAGGGGGTGACTGCACAGAGCTCTGTCGGACGATATGGGAAACACATGTCAGGAGTAGTCGCTAGGAATTGCACTGCGGAAATCTGAATATTAACCGTGAGGAGACTAAAGCTTGCCAGTCAAAGAGCCAGGGCCCCGCTGTCCCACAGTTCATTAAGTCATTCATCATATTTAAACAATTCAGCCCGCTTCTTTTTTCCCACCATCTTTTAAAGGGCATTGTGGATTCTCACCACAATGTCTTTGATTTTCCTTTGATTTGGTTTATTTGTTAATTCACCCAGCCGGTTCATTTATCACAGCACTCAACACCGATGATCTTTCGCCCTTTCTTGATTTCTCTTTTTTTTCTCATTTCAGCGTCTCTCCATCCACATGTGTTTTAACAATTACTTTTTTTAGGCTGGAGCTTACCTCTTTTCAAGATGTTTGAATTGTTGCCAATTGCCATAGCGCTCATAATAAAATGTTTTCATTGTTATTGCAGCCTGTCGCAGATGTAGAGACGGTGGAGTGCTCACTTCCATGCAAGGCGCCTGAATATCTGTGAACTTTTACTTTGTTAACTGCAGAACTTTACGCAACATTAGTGCTGTGTTTTTATTGAGGTGAGAATGTGAGTTACCTGTGCGTAAAAGCAAAGCGCCGTGAACTGAAGTAACCTATAGAGGAGAGAAAATGGGGAAAATTAATAACCTGTTTCTGGAATCCATTGAGTTACATATAACCAACTATATTACAGTGACACCTCTTTACTTACAGATAACCTAACCTCGATGTTCTCAGCCTCATCTTGTAATAGTTCAAATATTGCTTCATGAATACTCCACTGATTCGCTGCTAGAAGCTCTCGGAAATACAGTTCCTCCTGATGGGGATTTCAGCCCAGATTGATGTCCCTCTTGTTACACATAGAAGGCGATAGCCGTGACAATTAAGAGATCCGAAACTGACAGGGTCCCATGCGGGTGAAAAAAGGGTCCACTCTCCACTTTGCTGGTCCTGGAGATTTAAAAGGCGCTGCGGTGCCAATCCTCACCGAGAGTCCGGAGAAAGTGTCGTTGTCACCAGCTCCGCTAAATCCCTTCGTGTCAATCACTCACTGAAAATGAAAGTCTTGATTAGAGAAATAAACCATCTCTGACTTTCTCTGACGCAGCAGAGCGGCTGTTTTTTTATTTTTACGCACGGGTCTTTACGCATCAGCGGTAAAATGCGCACTGGGGATTCCCTAAAAATAAGTGATTAAAATTAAAAAAAGAAAAAGTTGAATGGACTCCATGAGTGACAGCGCGGACTGATTTGTTTTCTGTGCAGTTAAAGCAGTGGTGGCACAGCTGATGTCTCTCTATAAGATGCGCAGATAGTAAAACTCCCAACATCAACCTTCTGCCCACACGTGTGTTTCTTGTGGTCGCCACCAGTCCACATACAGCATCTGTCTCCCTCCACATTTAAATACTTTAACTTGCGGGAAAGTCAATATCCTCGGCGAGAGCAGGCGGAGCGTCCTGGCTGGAGCCAATTTGAAACTGAATACTTGTTTAAACATTGTGCCTTCACCTATTTGCTTGCAAACCCATAAACACAGCATTCATCATTTGACTGTATATAATTTAACAACGTATAGAAGGAAAGAAGAGTTAATCTGTAAAATTATCAGGTTAATTCCTTGCTCATAGAAAAAATTCTAATGTCTTCGAAAATGTTACAAAACTTTTACCAAGCATTTAATCACAATCAAACACATTCATCCTATTCATCACATGCCATTAGGTTATATTACAGTATCTTCATACACGTAAAATCTCAGTGCACTTGTTTTTTTCTATAACCACAGACATCCACATGGAAAAACTCCCTGGCATGTACTTAAGCAAATCTACAGTTACATTAACTTATTCCCTGACTGCAGGTTAGAGATTGTTTGGTGGTCTCCCGGGACGGACCTTGATGTACTTTTTCATCCTACATATGTAAGTAATATGTATTCCATGTGAACACATGACACAAAATGGTTTTCACATAACATCCAAAGCCCTTTGCCTTGGATACAAATGCTCTCTCACTCACAAGCACTCTTCCAAACTTCTCTGGGTCTGAATTTTTGAAAAGTGTGTCCTGGGCCTGGTGCACTACTTTCACAGCATGGATTCGTACACTACATCATGCGATTATATTGTAATTATTCTTTGCAACAACACAGCGGCAGGGTTTCCTTCAAGGGAACATGACTTTTGTCTGATAGGGAGGAAGGTGGGTGGTTGTGTGAATAAAGATTTTGAAGTAGCAATTACTTTTACTTTTCATAACCTGAAATGAAAATCATCTACACATGCTCACAGCTAACATTATACATTTCTCACCTGTGTTTTTCTGTTTGGTTTTGTAACTTTGTAATAGGTTTGCAATAGATTTTTCGAATAAAATTTTGTTTCAGTATCTTTAATGAGTGAGGAGATATTAATGGAAAGGTGAACCAGTTGCTACTCTCCCCCATAAAAGAACAACATTAAAAGAAAGTATAATTTCACTGTTCATCAATGAAATGAGCATTAAAAGTGTCTTTCACACGTTGAGAAATTGCATTTTGATTGAATTGGCTAAAACTGAACACACAAGAAAAAAAAAGAATCGGGCTCTGCCGTCTAAATCTCCTCTGTCCCCCTGACACCACAAGTGAAACTCCTTATAGACGTCACCAATGCCTTGATACCTGCACTTTAAATCAGAATAGAAACTCCAATCTACAGTGTAGGTTTACTGACTCCAAACCTCAAATCTGATTATCGTCCCAACGAGCCAAAACCAATTATTGGCCTTGGAGTCTTTTACCTGTGAGGCCACAGAGACGCAGGCCCATGTTCTCTGTGTGAACAGTATCAGAAAGCTTTGTGGTGTGTGCGTGTGTGTATATGTGTGTGCATGTGCATAATGTGAGTTTGGTCCATGTTTTAATGTCTTAGCTGTAAATCAGTCATTTTAGCCAATGCAGGGGATTTAGGGGGTGAAAATGGACCTGCCTTATTAGTTCCAGTGGGACACGGCAACAAGTGATTTTGCCACCTGGAACAATTCAGCACTTTGTTCTTTCATATTTTGACCCCTGTGAAGCACCGATCACATGCTGATATGAAATCCACATGGATGATAATTAAAGCTTATGAGTGGGTTTTTTTCTCTTTTTTTTATGAAGACAACACAATGACTCATAAAAAGTCCTTGTTTAACCTACTAATTAGTTCACCTACCAGTAATCTAAATACAATTTGATTAAGAAGCAGAGGAAACATGGAGTTATAGTCGGTCTCTGTATATTTAAACCTGATTTGATGATCTACTGAACATAGCTCACATTTCAAACCCTCTTTTAGGTTTGGGAGTTCAATTCACACATTAGTGAGCAGAAATGTTTATTTTTGTCCTGTCAGCTCAGAATTGGATGAATGAAGATCCTGTGACTCATGTCAGTTCAGGAGTTTGACAGAAATCTTAACTGCCAACTTGTATCACTGCTTGATTAAAACCACATGATGCAGACGAATGAAACAAACGTGTTCACTTAGATGTTCATCTGCTGACATTCCCTCTGCAAACCGTCTCTTATTTTGGTAAGCACAACACTGTTTTATTGCAAGATGGTGTTTTTTTTCTCCCTAACGTACTTGCCAGCTTGTGTCCTTGTCGTGGCCTTGGGGTCAGGTCAGCCAAGACCAGACATGTCAGAGGTCATGTGTTTTTATTGTTAGGAAAGCTGCCTACAGTATGTTGACAGTAGGGGGATGAATTTCAGAAGAATTCAAACAACTTGTAAAGAAGTTATGACTATTTCAGTGACTGATGTTGATGATGATGAACGAAAGCAAACATATGAAACAGTTTTTGCTCTTATTTTTAAGGCGAAACAGCACAAAAATGGTCTGTAAGTGAATGGCTTGATAATTCTACAAAATCATAATTATTATTATATATTATTTGCATGACAGTCAATGTGAAGAGAGTGAATAGTTTTAATAAAAGTGAGATAAGAGAGATGTTCCTGATCAAAGAACTGTATTGATTTCGTTGAAAAGGTGCCATTATACTAATACCCAAAATCCCCTTGTACCTTACCTGACCTTTATTTCCTGCCTTTATTTTAGGAATAGTGTGGCGGTTTTGGAAAAAAGGGCTTAGATGAGGGTTAGATGAGGAGATTGAGATCATTGGCGTATGTGTAAATCTATGCTGGTTGCCTGGCAACGTCATGTGGGTGTCTTGACTGTAGGAAATCACTGAAAACAGCCGATTAATAATCCCACACATGACCCTCGGTAAAAGCACAACATGTCTTTTTCTGGCTCTTTTCATTTTTGACAGCTACAGTGTAGATCAGGAGGGAAGAGAGGGAGGGGATGACAAGCAGCAGACAGGCCTGGACCAGATTTGAACCCAGATCGCAGCAGTAATGCTTCAGCTTTGATAAATGATATGCACTAAACCAGGTGAGCTACTGGTATTCCCCACAACATGTACATTTAAAGTTTTGGTTTGATATGCAATAATGATTATTGAACATATAAGGTGCTCTTGGGCATATTTTACAAAATAGGAGAATAATAGACGTTATAATAATAGTGTTTTTCCCTTGTTTCCCTTGTCTTTATGCTAAACTAAGCCAACCAGCTGTTGACAAGCTATACTCTCACCTAACTCTTGGCAGCAAAGCCAATCAGTGTATCTACCTACTAATTCCACAAATGTCTCTATCTATCTGTATATGGAACGCATTGATCTAATCGGCTTCACCTTTGGCATTTCTATTGTAGATTGCAGAGAGAGTGCAGTGCCGAGTTTGATATGATTTTGACAAATTAGTTAAAAATACGTTTTAAAATACATCATTTGATTATCTTTATTTCACAATATCAGACAGACACAGACATTCAGGGGTGTACTGGGTACCGATCTTTGTCATGGCAACAACAAAAAAAGTCAAAAAACACATACTACAAGCACAATATTCGTTTTGTTTCTGTAACGCGTTAAACTGAGCAGAATTGCAGAACTTTTCATTTGAAAAGTTGTGAACTTGGGTCAGAACATTATGTCGATTGGTTAAGAGATTCAACATGCAATGTAATTTTCATTGCAGATAAAACTGGTTTTCTCTCTTCACTTTGCACCTCGTCTGTTAATAAAAAGCTCTGCACACATTGTCCAGCACACAAGCAATAAAAAAGTGACAGTATATTGTAGATATATATATATATATATAACTCTGAAGTAGCTCCGCAGCACAGGACAAGCTACAAGCCCTTTCTAATCAGAAAGGTTTACAATGGAAGCTCCACTATAGTCTCACTAAATTTTGAACTGTTCCCTTGCATACAACATCATCTCACATGCCGTACTTGCCCTGCAGTCATTTACCGATGTAGAAAACGTGACAGAGAACATTTGTTTTAGTACTACAGAGTCGATACATCTCTTTGACTTCATTACAGTCCACAGCAGCCACTTACAATTTAGAAACAATTTCATCTCTGCAAACCCAAATGGCATTTGGTTAAGGTGACCTGTCAGACAGGTTGGACTAAAATTCTCCAGACTGTACATGAAAGGTTCCTTCTGAAACACGATCAAAAGCTATCATTTTTTATTCTAGTTTTTCACATACCTAACTGTCTGCTGCCTCACCCCTGAGATTCTCTAGTGACCAGCGTTTCTGGCCTCCTAATGAGTTTGAGAAGAGTTGACACAGTTCCAAGTTTTGCCCCAGATCCCCACTCTGTGCCTTTTCTCTTGGACTCCCAATGCTGCTTTTCTCATTTGGCTCACAGTTTGCTCATACAAAAGCTTTGGTATCGGAGTGACGTACGAAAACAGTAATCGCAGGACGCCGTGAAAAACAAAACAAAATATTGGTGAGAGAGGAACCTTTTTGGCAAATATGCTCAATGGTTATTCTTAGAAAAGAAGTGACTGAATGTCTGAAAAGGCCCCAGAGCAGACTACCATTCAGTGCGAGGTATTATTCCCCCAAGCTAATGTGAGACATAAAAATACACACTCTTGCATAAGGCAGAGCCAATGGAAAGGTAGACACCATGGAGGAAGAGAAAACACAGAGCCAGAGAGGAAGACGGGCAGAATATGAGACTGTGTGTGTGTGTGTGTATGTGAGTGTGTGTTTGGATGGAAAGAAAATGTGGGATGTTGTGGTTCTCAGTGTCATCTGGTAGCGGTGTCGCTCATCGCCCAAACCTCAGTGGTTTTTTTGGAAGAAAAACTCTTCAACCACCTGTTGTAATTACGCACTGCTGCTTTGTTGCAACAAGGTGAACCACATAATGTGCCTTCAACCACATCCCCACACCACTTACTTGCCTTGAACTGGCTCAAGGGTGCGCTGGCTCACAGCTTCATCACTGGAAGTTACAATTTGTTCCTGGTGAATTTGACACGCATCATTAATCACATACATTCTACTAATGGAAGTAGAACACTCAAATTCTTTGCTGTCATTGCTTACTTCAAAAGAAAATTTTACCGACAATGACAAAAATGACTGGTATAAAAATGGAAACCATCCTTAACAAGCCACATTTTTTTGGAGCATTTGACCCCTGACCTCAGAGATCGACTATATGTGGTCGATAGCAGAATTTCTCAACAAATTTACGATTACAGACTTGGATGTTTGGAGGAAACCCTTCATTCATGTACAACTGTAATACCATATACGTAAACCCGTAGATAACATTATTGTTCACATTTATTATTAACTTATTACATGGCTGGATTAACCTGTAATGAGGTCCCACGGCAGATATTTGCTGTTGGGCCCCGACTGAACCTCCACCTACCACCCTCTGTGCAACATGTGTGTACCACGTTACCTCCTATTAATTCTACTGCCACCAGCTCTCCTATGATGGAATCATATATTAATGCTAATTTGAGCAGATTTCACTACACAAAATTTGTGCATAGAAAGATAAAATAATGTGCGTTCATCTACAAGACAAGAGGAGGCCAAAAGTGTGGCTCACTGTAGTTGATGCTGATTTCATTGGTGCATGGTCAATATGTGATTTACAGATAACTAAAACCAGCTGACTCAGGTGATATATATATATATATATATATGATACAATAACCTCACTGGCTGACATTTAGAATATCAAACCTGATGGTTTATTACATTTATCAATGACTTACTAACATTTATAACAGCCCACTTTATTGTAAAACACTTATTAACAATTAACTTATGTCTTATTAACATTTATCAGTGTAGACTTGATGGTTTATTCAATGGCTTGACTTGGCTTGACTTTATTGATATTCAACAGTAAGATATATCATTTTTCAATCAGAGAACTCATCAATAGATAATAAATGATATATAAAATAAAGCCATCAGTTACCTATAAACCCTCGTATACATTTTATTCATCATGGACTATTATTGGAAACATTTTTCTCTGAATGGGGAGTCGTAAGAGTTTTGTAGTCATGTTCCTGACTCAGTGAATTTACATTTTTTGTATATCTTGTATAACTTAGTGTTATATTTCACACGCAGAGCTGTCTGTGACATATTTCTATTCTAGCTCTCATCTTAGAAATGAATTTGGTCTGATGGAAAGACAGCGTGAGAGGGACAGTAACGGTCCTGTACTGTGCCATTAAAATTAGGTCATCGGAGTGAGGGTGGGGGTGGGGTGTCTGTCTACCTTTCAGTCACTCGGAGCAGCTCAGTCACACGGTGATTATTTGCTGAGCATGTGTGTGTGTGTGTGTGTGTGTATGTGTGGTTGTGTCACAATGCCAGCGCCTGAGAAAATTGTTACGGTGAGAAAATTTGGAAAATCAAGTCAAAGTTGCTGCCACTGGATGACGTTTGAAGTACTTACTCGTGTTCAGCGGCGCGCAGAGCTTGAATTACTTTTTAACTGGATGAAACGACTGTCTGGGAATGACCCCAGTGTGTAGAAGTGATTAAGGGGACCCAATTTTGCCATAATCCAAATGTGTTTTCATAATGACTTTGAGTGGTGTTCCGAGTGATATTAAATAGTGTAAAGCTCTCTGGTGAAGCTTTTTACAACGGCTGAGCGTACCACTTCTGTTTTGCTATTTCTCTTGGTCGGCCTGTTTTTAAGTATCTCGACTATAATTTTATCATTCAGTGAGTCTTAAATTACTCATTCGCCCTTGTCAGAGCAGATGAAAGTGAGTGTGATGAAGACAGAGGGCCCCACAGTGGCATCCCTGTCAATTCCCTGCGAGAATAGGTGTGTGTGTGGCGTGAAGCGCTGGCAGTGAGGTAGAAAGCTGCAAAGTTGTTGTTGGCTCAGCCGGAGCGGTCTTCGTTTCCCAGTGTCTTGGATGTTCCCCCCGTATTTCAACCCGTAGCCCCCCACCCCGAATGGAGTGTGATTTACTGTCTTGTAAACACATAGGAAGTAGCATTGAAAATGGTTTAACAAAGTCAATAAAAGCAGACATCATTCCTGGTATCAGGGGGTGGTGAGGGGGAGTCTGGGGTGGCTGAGGGCAGGTATCCTCCCCCCCCTCCATTGCACATCCATCCCTCCATCTTCATCTCTTCTCCTTGTCTGTCATCTTTGTCCTCTGTTCCTTCTCTCTCTCCTCTTTACGTTTCTCTTTATCCCTGTTTTCATATCATCCTCCCGTTTCCCTCCTCCAACCTGCCTCCTCCAAACTCCCTCGCTCTTTCTGCCTTTTTTATTTCATGCATTGGGCAGAGGACAGCCAGAGCAATGGCTTTAACAGACCTACCTGCAGGGCTGCTTAGGGCGGCTCTTTCATCTGGGCTCTGGAGAAAGAAGCCCCCGGCCCTGAAACAGCTGTGTGGACCTGGGAGTGAGAGGACCATGAAAAACGCAGAGAAGAAAGAAAGGAAATTCAATGGTCCTCTGGGAATCGTACCTCCCCATGCCTCTCTTTTGCTGTTTTTCTCCCCCTCTCTCTATATATGTCTTCCTCTCCTTTATCTCTGGCATAAGAAAGTTTTCCAATTTTTAAGAAATATCATTTTGATCGTCCTTCCTCATCTCAGTCTGTTGCTCACGCTTCTTAGATACTTATTTTCTTCAACTTTTCTCACAGTTACAACTTGTCTCTCTCAAACTTGAAACAACCCAGGTTCAGATTCACATTCTTCTTTACCAGACGCTGTCTTTCATCATCGAATCATCAAATTGCATGAAAATAAAAGTGACAGATAAATGATTGTCTTATAATAATCTGGCAATGTAATTAAGAGCATCGCTGTATTTTTTGATTTAATGTTTTTTTTTAATTTTGTGTCTGTAATCAAAACATTCTGATTGATCTGCAAGATTTCCATGTGCAGGTTAAACTAAAAAGTTTAAGATATTAATCAACACCATTCTCCCTTTGTGCTGTACAGGGTTTGTATAGTAGAATACTGTAAAGCATTACATGAACTTGACTATGAATTTTGCCAGTTATCTACCTACAGATATAACTATGATAACTATTTAAACATTTTAATCATAACTCATCAAACTTTCAAATAAGAACAAATAAACAAAAACGTACTGCTGTGCGTGAAGTATTCATCATCCGTTAGTTTCCATTTATTTAGTTCATTTTCAGGCGGCTATAACTGCAAATACAAGTAAGCAGGGTACGTAGCTTGAAAAACATGACAAACATCACAAAACGCCAGAGTACTTGCCAGGTTTAATTGTATGCACAACACTTTTAATATATGTCCTATCTGCATTATAATGTTATAATTCATGTCATTCATAGGTTTTAAACTTAGGCTGTAAATAAAAATGGATGACATGACAGCCCTCAAAAGTGAGGCCAAAACATCTGGATCATCCCCTGGTGGTTGGCTGCAGCACAGGTCATAAACCCCGCCTCCTAAAAACCAAAAATTCAAAGTTCACATTAAATACATTTTTCCCAAAAAGGATTTCTGTCATTGGAGATGGTTGTCATTACACTGATGGTGGTTCAAGTGTTCACATTTGGATAAGTTTGGTTTTGATAAGTTATTTGATGCCATAAAAAATGTGCTGAGACTTGAGATGATTGGCTCGTTATTGGTCAGGTGGTTGAATGGGCTGAACCTTGATTCATCTTTGTTCAGCGGGAGGAAGGCGAGGTGTTCATTTTTATATAGAGTCATTGGTTTTAAACAAGCATTTCAAATTAGTTCTTGACCACTAGGGGGCAAGATCATACAATAAACATCATCACGACAACATAAACCTCCGGCTAATCCGGTTGTCTAAATTACACATCAATTACACAGCAGCATTACCATCTTATTCAATGTTCCAGCTAATTATTGAGTGTTATATCAATAGTCTATTTAGTTCTGTTTTGGTCTCCAGTAATTTCTCGATTTTCTTTATCACCAAATGGATCCAAGTTTGTAAATGGTGAAAATAAAAAAACAACAAAAACATTGAAGTAAAAGAAGCTCAAGCTGAGTAGAGCAGCAGAGGTCAGTGTTAACTCTCAGTGTTGTTAGCGCTACAAGCAACACATATTTGATTCATCCATCTATTATCTAAACCACTGGCGCCAATCCCAGGTGATATTAGGCAAGAGGCGGAAAACACCCTGAACAGGTCACCAGTGTATTGCAGGACTGACACAAGGAGACAAACATCCATTCACACTCACCATAACACCTCTGGTTAATTTTAGACTTCTCCAATTAACCCAATATGCATGTGTTTAGATTGTGGGAGGAAGCCGGAGAAAACCCACACAGACACAGGAAGAACATGCAAACTCCAAACAGAAAGACTCCAGCCGAACTGGGATCCAAACTGGGAACCTTCTTTGCTGTGAGTGCTCACCACCAAACCACCATGCCACATTTGATTCAGTAAATCACAAATTTTAATACAGGCTTAAAGGTTGTTAATTTAAAAAAAAACCTCTTTTACCATGTATCACTTTGAGAGTCCTGGGTGGGCTGGAGCCAATCCCAGCTCACATTGGGCAAGAGACGGGAGACACCCTGGACATGCTGCATAATTGTTTATGTAAATCGTATTAGTGTGGCAACATTGACACAATGCTAACCCTGGCTGGCCTCTATCATGCACAATAAAAGCTGTTTCTAAAATGTAAGAAAGAGGAGTTGGAGTTTTGGAGCTGAACGTAATGTCCCTCATGCATCATCATCAGTGAGATCACTCCTGGTTTTAAAATTCCTCACACTTCTCCAAGAGGTGGGATATAATATAAAAAGAGCAATTGGTGAGAATCTGTACCCCATGGGTGCTGTTCGAATATCTTTTGTTTTATAACTGCTTAGTGTTAGGCAATCCTATTGTTGCCCCACAGTACATACAGTATACCAGCCACACCATGCACAGCTTGGATTAGATGATTTGTAAAGTGTTGGACTGTGTTCTTGTTGTTGGGATATATCATTGTAGTCATGTGGGGTCATGATTGCTTTAGATTGCCAAGTGTGCAGTTATGGAAATCTAAAGCTGTAAGATATGTATCTTTAATTGGTGTGTATGTGTGGAAATATGATTGGTCATACACTGATTCTTATGTAATTAACAATCCTTATTGTGCTGGCCATCCCAGCTAACAGGTGTGTGTGGGTTTTGAGGGACATTTATTCCTATTAACATCATGTGTGAACCACTTGTTGAGCGTTTAGCTCATAGGTTAGCATGAATACTAGAAACAGGGGGGAAACCATTGAATATATATAAACATGGACAACGCACCAAAAGAATGAAGTTAAAAAATCCCGGATACAAGCGGCGCCATCCTGTGCTGGTCACGTCATTTAGAACCAACATTTGCACAATAGTAATCGTGGAGATGTGATACCAAAGTCTAAATTCACATTCGTTGCCAATTGCAAGTCAGTGTTGACTGTCAGTCATGATGTTTCAGTCCATACATGGCATTTATTTGGACTCAAAATGTCCGGGGTGGAATTTTGAGACTTTGGAGGTGGGGACAGTGGCCTTCAATTAGTCACTCTGATCTTCTTCCTATCTCTGTTTTTTACGTGTGTGAATTTGCGACTTAATAAACACAATACCCATCTATTAACATAGAGGAGGCAGGGTGTATGACTAATACTGCAAACAGCAAGCAGTTGATTTTTTGGCTTCACTTTTGGGGAGGAGGCATGTAGTCCATCTTTATTGTCAGTTTGTGAGGAAATTTAGTCAAGTAAAGGAAGAACCTTTAAGATGCAAGAGAGGTGAAAGCCTCTTCCAAAGAGCAAGCTAACATGTTCTCATATTTGTTTTAATCTGTATGAAAACCAATCTGTGATGACTTCTTTATTTCATATTTAGGTTGATTAATTGGTTTGTTTAAATTATTTTCCCTTTAGAGGTGTCGGCGAGTTGATTTTGAAAAACCTTTGAACAGAGCCAGTCTATACAAGTGGCTGGCAGTAGCTTCACTTTTCATCTACTTTGCTCCTGTCTGAGAAGTTTTAACGTTTTCTCAAAATGACAGAATCGTCATATTTTCTGTGAGCTTGGATACACCACAGTTTTATCTACAAGCATTTTGCTACTGCTAATAGTATTGCCTTGTTCCTGAGTTAGACAGCACACGTTGTCTTCATCATCATCCTCATATCAAATACATGAAGTGTAAAAAGACATTGTCATGTCATTCATGCAAAAAATGTCAAAAAGTACAAAAATGTATTTGATGACAAGTCATTTTCTTATTAAAACAACATCAACAGAACTTCAAATACCAAGAAAAATCTAATCATACATTTTCCATTCCCATACTGTCAAGTGTTTTAAAGGCCACTTAACAGAGGGGACTTTAATAGTATCATAACACTTATGGATTAATAGTTAAGTATTCCAGCAGCACTGTTTCCTCCCTCACTTTAAAGCCAACTTTAGAAGATGTAAAAAACTGACCTGTGAATCACCTGGTCCTTCTCTCTCTCTCCCTCTCTCATTCCTACTCCCCCACCCTTCCTTCCCAGGAGGCTCCGCACAGAGAGCGAGGCCGCAAAATGTGAAACGAAAAAGGGAAGATGAAGGGATGAGAAATATAGGTGCGGTGGGGGTGGCTGGGTAACACAAGGGGCTGAGCGTGGCAGATAACAGAGTGAGAAAGCAGAGAAGGAAAGTCCACTTTAAAGGAGAGAGGGAAAAAGTCAAGAGAGTGGACGGGGCTGGTGTTGAGTGCTGTTGTGTTTGTTTAGTCCCCTTCAAAGGCAGGCTTAATTATTTTACCATGCTGTGCCTGCAGAGACTGCAGGATTCATGGGCTGCTCTCAGCCCCTATCTCTTCCAACCAACCGAGCACTTAACCCTTTGTCTCCCACAAAACACTCCAAATGTTCACTTTCAAGAGGACATGAAGGTTTAATTAATTTGCCTGATCAATGGAGGTAATGTTGAAATACACCATAGAAATATCACTTTTTGTCATTTTTGTTTGTTTTTTCTACCTCTGGCAAAATTGTGATTAATAAAATGTCTCATCCCATCACACACAGAGAGCCAACTGATGACTGTGCACTGTCTAAGGCTGGACTGATGCTGGCCGCCTGCAAAACAGCTTGCTTTTCAACAGTGGGTGCAACAAATGTGTGTAATAAATAAGTCAGTAACAGTGTCACAGTATGTTAAAGTGTAAACTACTCACAAAAAAGCAATTTAGACATTAAAGGAACAGTTTGACATTTTAGGAAATGCAGTAATTTGCTTCTCTTGCCAACAGTTAGGTGAGGAGATTTATATATAACTCATTCTTTTACAGTAAATATCAAGTTGGAGCCAACAACAAGTAACTTATGTCATAAAGACATCCCTACAGTTGACTAACACATTATATTTTGTTGGTTGACTCTGTTGAAGAGCTGAGGTTCTTGTACAACCAGGTACTCCTTCATCTTGCACAAAAACTTCAGTTGTTTTATAATCAACATTATAACCTGTTTGTTTGTGAGTTAGTGGAGAAATATTTATATATTAAGAAAATGTATACTGTTTGAATGCTGTAATTACTATTAGAGTTGTGGATCATGGTCTGAACCAAGGCTCGTGTCTTTGTTACACCGTATTTGATGTGGTTAGTTTTTGGTTTGATTGCATTTTAGGCAGCCCAACAAAGAAGATTGCATCACGGCTGCATCTACTGGACATTGTTGGTTTGTAGACAGGCATGTGTCTGATGTCTGTTGAATCCATGGTTCTGTTTGAACCAGACTGAGACCACCTCTTTTGGTCAGACCAAATTTTAGTTTGTTGGTCAGGACCATGGTCCGAGGCACCTTTCACACGTGTGGTTTTGGTTCCGTTTGAGGGGTTGGCAGGTGGGTTTTTTTTACTTGTACAGATCCATGCTAGCTGTTTCTTTCTGTTTCCAATATTCATGCTAAGCTGACTGCGGCACCAACATGGTATTTTGGTGGTGCCTTTTCACTCTGCGATTAGTCCTTTGATGGCAAAGCACCACAGTGCACACACACACACACACACACACACACACACACGCATACACAAAGCTTCCGACTCACTATGTCCAAATCTGTGGTCACTTGACTTTGCTTCTAACATTAACAGTCCCAGTGGTTAGCCAGCTGTCCTGCTAGCTGTGCTGGTATCGTTACATTGTCAAAGCACTGGATGGGTTTGGGCTCTATAAATATGTCGGAACAGAATCCAATAAACCATTTCAATCTGGACACATAGTTAAGAAACCAGATTTGACCAGTTCTCTTTCATTTAAAAGATATGGTAAAGGCTTACACTTACTAGATATGTGACACATTCATAGCACATCTATGAACTCACCATTTAAAATCTGTAATACATACTCAGTATTATGTGTCAGTACATCTGGTCCATAATAGTTTAATAATAGAGGTGAGTGCAGCTGTATGTAACTTGGCTGAAACAGCCCATTTTCATATAACAAAATTATTTTAAAAAGCTCTAATTTGTTTTCTTGCTTTTATGTTTAAATTGCATGGTTACTTTTCACTCCATTTTTACAGCAGCGGTGTCACATACAAAAGCACAAGGTTTTAGAACATTTAAACCGAGAGACTCCTTCAAATAAATTGTATAACAGGAATAGTGTCAGTGATCTTGTTCGCAGTCCCGGCAAGCACACAGCAGATCACTTTACATCAAATGGGAATGCCACTCACTTTAGGAATTTATATATATTATTGCTGTGGTCTAGACAGTCTAGGACAGATGTCATGGAGATGTAAAATTGGACCTTATCCATTAAAGAATGAACAATGCAAGATGGTGAAGGTGTCCACAGTGAAAAATGTGTATGTTAACAAGAAAATCCCTTTTTTTTCAAAAACGGGAAATTGAGAGTTGGGTTATTCCCCTTCTTCCCAGTCTAGTATACCTGTCTGTGAAACTCGGTTGAAATAAGATGCACTATTTAAGTTTAATTGAAGTGCATTGCTCCAGTATTATCAAAGAAATACATTAATGTTGGGAAGACTTTCAAGAAATTTGAAGTATTTTCTATCTGTATTTGCAACAGTTTAATGGTTATATCTCTTCTCCCTACAGACAGGTTTTTTTCAACTTTCTTTTTTCTTAAAAAATAATATTTTAAGAGTCCTAACTAGATTAAATGACTTGTAAGATTTCCTGCGGTGTGACAGCACCCAGGGTGATTTTTCTGGGAATACCATTTTCTGCTTCATAACTACCAATAATACAGACTACAGCTCATCGGGGTATAAAAAGAAATAAATACTCTGGGGACTCGCAAAGTCACTCCTTCATCTGCTGAACAGTTCCAGATTTTACTTCTCAATGGCATCACAGCTTTTAGGCTTTACTAGCCATTGTGCAGAGCTTGTTCCTTGTCACATTGACTGTGCAAACAAATAATGTAAACCAATCAGAGAAAAAACACTGATGTTCCCCTTTTTTTTGTTTGCTCTTAAAGCTAATTCAATCCTTACAGTTAATGACTTCATGCAATATCTTTAAATTATAATTAAAAGCAAAACATTCTCTCTACAGCGTATGGGAAATTCATTAGCTTATAATGAGTTCAACTATGTTTTTAACATGATGTATCAGAACATTTAAGCAAAACTCCACAGATGTCAAAAGTCCAAGTCCAATTAGCCAAAATGAATTTGCAGACAGTGTGACTTTTAATCCAGAGGTCCATGTTTAAGCCTCCATGAATCACAGCAGCTCTGATCAAGGTCTTCCAGCTCCGGGGATGCTGCTCTGTTCCTGACCCTGGTCTCTCAACAATTTCCTCTTCAGGGATTGACATGCTATCACAAGAAAGAAAAAAATGGAAAAGAAAATCCTCACTTCATCACCTCTGATAGACAGCACCCAGGTTTCTGTTGGACAGGGAGCATCGTGATAAATACAAATGCAGACTCCTTTTAATATATAGCATATCTACTAATTGTAACGGTAATTATTTTCAGGTAAATTACAACATTATGGCAATATGAGTCCATTACTCAGTTGGTCCAATATTTTACATTAACTGCTGGATGAATTGCTATGACATTTTGACCAGGGATTCATTGTCCCCAATGAATGACTCCTGATGCCATAGAGCAACTGACTTTTCTTTCAGCCCGACCATGCTGTTGGAGTGGAAAGTCTCATTAACTGTCAGATGGGTTGCCATTTAGTACAGATACAACGTAGCCTATATTCTGGATGCCATACTGCACTAAACATTTGTGAGACTTTAACTTTACATATAGCACCACCATCATGTCACAGTTTTAATTTGTCCAAATTAATTAGGTGAATGGCAAAAAGGTATATGTCAGTTTTGTTGCGTTTCATTTTGTACATCAAATAATAATGATAAAAAACCTAGTTTCGACAAAAATAAGCAAAAGAAGTGATCTGTAGCTTCAGAAGGTATTCGTCAGCAGTGGCTGAGTGACATCATTTGTCCACTTTGTAGGAGACTGACTGAAGTGACACTGGCTAAAGTGGATTGGCAATAAGATAATACCTAATACCTAATACCTAAAAAAAACAAGGGTTAGCATATTTTATACTGTTAAACTGTCAAAGACTTTGGAATTTGTATTTGCCATCTGCCTTCTGTTGTTAAGAGTGTATGTTTTCACCCAAATACAGGCAAGAACATTATACAAGAGCAAAGTACCTGAATAGGCTGCTCTGATCTATTACACACTGTGTATTTTACCATGCTGATGCAGTGTTTCCCATTATTAAACTGTGGCGGCCTGCCATATTCTAATTCGTCACCGTAAGAGATAAGTGGGTGAGGGCTGTGCTATTTGCAGCGCTATTTGCTGCGTACTCGCTGACACTGTCAAGCTACCACATGCTCATGCTATCATGTGCTACCATTGTGTTCGATAAAGTTTTTACCATCCATGCAGAAAGTCACGCCTCATACTTTCAGCTGCAGTTGTGGCAGGCAATTCAGTTCTTTCTCTCACGCAAGAACTTAAATTTCACTCTTTAGTCTGTGTACCTGTCACTCAGACTCTGTAGCTCGTGAGAGTGACCTTAGTGGACCAGAATTAATTATTTGGGAAATGCTGTGATTTAGTTAAAACCACCAACAGGTCTAAGTACAGCCTCATATAACTCCTAGCATATATAGACTCTCAGTTCTCTCGATCTATCTAACTAACATATACCTAGGGCTGCTGTCTAATTCCACCAGCTCTCTTTGACAAACCCAGTCTCAAAACTGCAGTAAAAGTCACTGACAAGTGGTTGTGTCATGGAAACAAGACCCCTCCACTCTTCTTCTTCTCTTCCGATTTCACTCCATCTTTTCTTCTCTTCCTCTTTCCTGTCTTTTCCATCTCTGGTCTCATTTTCTATCACTGTCTCCTATGTCCCCCTCCACCCCCCACTGCCCGATCCCTCCTTCCTGTACCCTCCTCTCTCCCTTTCTCTTTCTTCTCCTACCATTTATCTGTCTCTCACTCCCTGCTGTTCCTCTCCCCCTCCTCCTCTTCCCTGTTCCCTTCTTTCCTCTCTACTCTGCAGCCTGTGGAACCAATTAGAGCTTGTAAGCAGGGGCCTTTTGCCCCTGTCGTGTGGTCGGTTTAACCTGGTGCTCCAAAAGGACCTCGCATGATAGCGCGACCACCACCACCTTGCCTGCCTCAGTGGGTGGGTTTGGGGCAGGGGGGTTGGGGGAGGGGGTGTAGCTATGTGACCGTAGGCACTCAGGGACACCAGACCTCTCTTGATCCACAGTCCTGGGCTTGACTTGTTTTAAAAGAGAAAGGATGGCCGCTCATGGAAGCTATAGGGTTGATTTTTGAACCGTCAGTAACATGAGATACTGTGAAATAAGCTGTAAACTTTTCATCAACTCGCTTGTTCTCCATCCTTATCTTTTCTAGGCTACTATAAGTTGCGGGGCAAGTTAGGATATGGTTCATCCTCTATGGCAGTAAACAAACTCCTCTTTTAGCACCAGACCGTCTCCTTTCACCCTCTTTTCACCCTCACCCCAACTGTCAGGAATGCTTTTAACAATTCACTGTCGGACGCGGAGCAACACGGGACTCTGGGAGATTGTCGCATTCCAAAGGGGAGCGTTTTTTAGTTGCTCTTCACTTGTCAATCAGCGACACTATCTCCTTGTCACCCCTTTAAAACCCCCCCGCTCTAAGACACACAAACACAGACTCTTTGAGCCTGCAACCCGCTTTGCTGCGTCTCGGTTTGAGGACACAGTCATCGATGTGTTAAGAACCTAAGAATGCAGGCCTTATGGCGGGTGTAGGACACACAAACATAGTTTTCTCAGACTTCACACAAAGGACTCTTCCACCTCCAACATCTGTGATGTGGGTCACTGAGGAGCACCTCTCCTCTGGTGACATACGCAGAGTAGCCGGTCGCTTTTAACAAAGAGTGTCTGAGAAAGAAAATCTGAAACTATAGGTTTCCAGCCCCATAACTTGTCAATGCTGTTTTTTCCACGTATGATGATTTCATGTGGGTTTGGTTCCAGACACTTAACCTTCTGGCGCTTTTGTCCATAGAGACGTTACTAAATATTGCAAAGTCAATCCAAGTATGCAGCTGATATTTATTTCTGTAGCTTAATCTGGAATGATGAGCAGAAAATTGTGTCGTAATGGCAACACACACCAACACACACACACACACACATCCTCCCCCGTACAGTTGGGATAACAGTCCTGGTGAAATTCCTTGGCACATTATCAGTGTGTTGAAAGCACCTGTCTGGTATGTGACAGTGGCAGTTAGTGACAGTTCCCCTTTAAAGTGGGGGCAGTGGCAGTGGCAGCAGAAGTGGTGATGTAGGGGGTAAATGGTTGATCCATCTGATACGAGTCCTGCTGAATACTTGACAGAAGCTGTCAGTGAGCCGAGGGGTGGGTGGTGCTTATCGATCAAACACCCCTCCTATCTGCCTCGGTGACCTTCACGTCCTGAGGAGAGCTGTTTGGGTTAGGAGGTTGTAATGGTTGACACGGTTGGGTGTTGTCTTGTGATTGTGAAAGTAAATTCATCACAGCATCAGAGCTTAGGTACACATTAATTTGTTAGTGTGTTTATGTGAATGTGTTGCTACCCAAAATATTCTAAATTACTGTATTAACCAACCTATATAAAAAAAATTAATCCTAAAATCAAACAAATGTTGACATCTTATTGAGCTTCTTATTATTTTGTTAGTTAAGGAAAAAAAAAATTCCCTCACCTATGTATTGTAAAAAATATCAATTTGTATTGTATTAAGACTTCAATTAAAGGTTAAAAGGTCTGCACCCTAGTAAAATGTATGGTAAACTGTACTGTAGTACAGAAAACTTACATCACATTACATTACATTTTCTTTGGACAATTCAAATTATTATATTTACTCTTGCAGTGATATGCAGTATAGTATAGCTGTACAGTATATCTGCTTTAGTAAAACACATATACTCATGATGTTGTCACTTTTTAAGGGGATGTAATAATGTAATTATAAGGCAATTTGGGGCTTGGTGTTGTTTTCTATAAAGAAATCCACTTATTGCTATACTTACTACTGTAACAAAAATTATCAAACTATAATAAAACAACCCTACAAAACTACATTGTGACAATTTCTCTGTGCCCCCGCATGTTCAAATAATTTGTTGTGTCTTCAATCTGAAACTTTACTTAACAATAAAAAAATAAATGCAAATCTTCACGCCGAGAAGCGAAGACCAGCAGTTTCTAAGTGTTTCAAAATTCATTGTAAGTTTCAGTTTCAATCCCAACAAAGTGAGCACTGAATAACCAACTTTGTCTCCATGTGATAGTGAGAAAATGGCTTATGCCTATAAAATAATTGAGCCAACACATTCCTATATGTCTGACATGTTTAACTCCAGCAATGCATCATATATGAGCTGATGGTACATTTTATTTGTAGAGCCTATAACTTACTCTGCAAAGTCACTACAGCTGTTGAATAAATTAAGTGGAGTCAATAAACATCCCCCTCTGTAAATACATCTGTGAAATATTTCAATATTTTAAAAATTAAGTATCTTAGAAAATGTGCTTAATTACTCTTTATCTATTTCTTCAAAAGTAGTCATTGAACCAATCCCAACCCTGCTTCTCTGACCTCAACCAGATCACACACACACACACACACTCAGATAGTAGTTTCATTTCACATTTTGATTTAGTCATCAAATTTAGAACTCTTGAGTCAAACGCTGTCATTTAAATCACCATCACACCACATACACTATGAGCACTGACAGTGATCCTGAAAAATGTTTTTAATTAACTCTACTTTCTTCAAAATGTGGTGCAGTGCCACAGTTTATTTTGGCTGGAGAGGTGCACGCTGGTGAAACCAGCAGCATGCAAAGAGCTGGAGAGAGAGAGACAGAAAGAAAGAAAAAAGTAAGACACAGGGACACCTAGTCATCTTGTGGTTGACCATAACCAGCGTTTACGCTGGACAATGTTTGGCCACTGGTCATCACAGCACCATGCTGCACTGCTGTCAAAACACAGGGACTGCGTGTAACTGAGTGTGAGTGGACGGTTCAAAATTGTGTCTTTTATATGGACGTTTTAAGCATGTGATCATCCTGATGAACTGTTCACTTGAAAGACGTCTGTCTCCACCTCTTGGTTGTGTGAAAGGCAGCAAAGCACTTTCAACCCAGTCAAGATGTGAGTGTAAACTGAAAGTAAGGGGTCTGATGTGTGGTTAATTGGCTCCCCCTACTGTCTCCTGAGGTCCTCGCCACTCTGTGAAGGCTCTGCATTAAATGGCTTTACGTGACTTCAGAGGATCAGCTCAGCTCATGTGTTAAAGATACATTTACAATCTACAAGACTATTTGAAGACATTAAGATAAATATGTCCCCTCGCATCTGTATTTCTGTGTGCATACACTTCTTTACAAGCCACTGGGACACACATCCTGTCTCCTCTGTCCTCACACTTTCTTTCTGTCCTGATCTATAAATACTCTCTCATCAGCAGTGGTTGGCTGCGAGAGGCGTCGACCCCGGCCTCTCTCCGTCCAGCAGAGCAATGATTTATGGGGGCTCAGGCTGGCGCTAACCTTGCACTTGGGCCCTGGCAGTATAAATGATGGCAGGTCAGTACCACTGTGGATGGAGGGGAGAGACTCTCTTACCCCACCTCCGTCTCTCTCTCCCTCACTCTCTCCTCTCTGTCCTGTTATCATCAGTGTGATGGAGACATCATCATCGCCTCCTGGGAGTATAAATAGTGCTGGATCAGGTGACAGTGCCAGCCCTGGCCTTTGATGGGAGCTTTAATTTCATGCCTAATTTCTCTCGGCACAGAGAGGATCGATGCTGCCCTGCTTGTGCTCCCTATCCCTCTGCTTCCCTCTGCTGCAAAGACAGAGAGCAAAGAAGGACAAATGCTCACTGCTGACTGATGTGCACGCACCGAGACATTTAGCTTACCTGTAAACACACGTGTATGGACATCCTTCACAGGCCACAAACATGGTGACAGATAGAGGAAAATGCCAGGTCAAGAAGCATTTGCCGAGATCCTTTTCTGCTGCCACAGATGACTTCAACAATCAATACAGCCGGAACAGATAGCTTTGGAAGTAAGAGCAACAAGCAAAATATAGCTACCCACCTGTGTGTTGTGTGTTACACATCGCCATGGTGATAAATATAAGCCCTCTGTCCCCGCTCGCAGCCCCAGGGAGGCATTGAACTCTAGCCCCTCCATAATGACTTTGTCTACCTATCGATCGGGCTATGATCCATGTACTGTAATTCTTATATCATCAGCCCCGGCCCCAGCAATAACTCCAAGTCATATTTCGGGGCCTCCCGTCCGCTTGACAACTTAATGATGCAGGGGTCCTTGCCGAGTTTGGACTTTTACCACCGCCTCCACCTCCTCTCCCTCTCTTTTCCTACTGCTCCTTCCCCTGCAGGGCTCTAATTTCACCTTGTTCTTCCAGACTAATATCAGCACAGAGAGGCTGTTCTCTCTAAGGCCTTCCCACTTTGAACCACACATTGTCTCCTTTTCACCTCTGCGTGCTTGCAGCATAGCACAGGGTTAGTGTCTGGGACTGCCGTGCATCTGTCTCTGATTTGGAGCACAGCCCCTGCAGGCTCCTGAGGAGTCTCAGGCGTCCCTCTTTAGACCCTGTTCTTTTTCTCCCTTTGAGCCGTGGCTATATTTCATTGTCATTTCACCCTCTCTTCCTAGCCTGGATGTAATAGCGAAAGATATATGGGCCCCTGCTTCTGCGGCCTTCTGAGCTTCCTCAGCCTTTTATAAAACACTGTCAGAGTGACAAAACAGCAGCCCTTGGGTATTCGGGCACAGATGCACCCTCATCCCAAGGCAATTTCTCAATATCCTGCGCTGATCCTTTTAGCAAAGAGATAACATCTGGGTCCTTGGACAGGATGAGTTGGAACAGTCATCCTAGACAGAGTCGTAGCTCATCTCTATAGCTCTGTCTGCCCATAAGCCATAGGCTGTCTGTCATCTCTGTTTTTATAAGAGCTGATTTAGGGAGCAGCCCTTGAATCCTGCGCCAATAGAAAACTACAGGAGCATGCAGGGCTGATCCAGTGCTCACGCACCTGACATGGCTAAACAAGGAGCTCCAAAGTGTCGGAGCAAGAATTCAAAGACAGTGGGGGTTTGTGTGGGTTTTAATCCACCGCCCTCTCTGTTATAAAGAGTCTAATGATGTTCCACCCGGCCACAGAGACACATAACAACCCTATACCTCTGAGACATGGCCCTGATTGAGATGTGAGTAAGAGAGAGCAGGAGAGTGAGGGTGGGGGGGGGGCAGATGGGGCTCTGCAGACAATTAAAGCTGCATGTTTCTGTCCTCGCTCCTCTACTTTGTTCCTGTCACTCGGCCTCATCCCTGGTGACATCCATCCTCCTCTTATATGCATCTGCCTCATTTTTCCTTGCGGCTCCCACATATTCTATCTTCTCCTCATCTCCATCTCTGCTCCTCTCCTCCCCCCTCACACACACACACTGTCTCTCTTTCCCTCCTGCACTCCACATCTCTCTCTCTCTCTCCCACCCTCCCTCTCCCAGCCTTAATTGGGAGTCAGGGAGAGCAGTGGAAATCGCATTAACGCGGGCCCTGCCTGGGTGTGCCATCCATCTTCTTTTTTATTACGCCGCGCCGGGGCTGCCTGGGCGCTGCCGTTCGATTTGTCACCGGCCTCGTTCGCTGATAACAGGCATTTGTCATCGCCTTGCCTCCCTGTTAATGTTATCATCTCCTCCCTGACAGCCGCCCTCCGCCGGGGAGCGCCGGCGACAAAGCACATCCGTCAAGCGAATATTTCCACGGCTAAGGGGACCGCACACTGCAATAAGCCACATTAAAGCACTTATGAAGGGTGCGGGCACGCAAGCGCGCGCGTCTGTGTGTGTGTGCATCTGCGTGCGTGCACCGGTGCGCGCTTGGCACTGTGCGCTCCGTGCGCATACGCATCCTTGCAAAGGCGCACGCACACTCCAGGAGCGTGTAGTGCGCTTGTCGAGGTGGGGGCCGACAGGGAGAGGAGGAGGTAATTTGTTGCAATTAATTACGCGGTGAGTGTGGCTTTGTTATGTGGGAGAGCATTTTATCTGTTGGAATGCTTCCTTCTCCAGACTGTGATGCTATTTGTTTGATTTATAGCTTCTGCCTGCCCGAGGCGGGTGAGCCTGCCTGTGTGTGTGTTTTCACATGTGCACAATACTGTGGCATTATCCACAGAAATATACTGTAGTCCTAGTGACAAGGAGCCCTTTGTTTGGGAGTGATGTTACATATGAACAGCCACACAGTCCCTGTTTGTGCACCCCCCCCCCTCTGCAGAACTCACACTCTCCTATGTCCATTTGTCATTCAGCAGCAAATCACCAGCACCAGAGGTTGACCTTCCATCCACCACTTTCACCCGAAAGTGCAGAGACACCCAGATTTACTGCACCACAACCCTAATACAATCCAGAAGTGATATGCTGATGTTTCTAACACCGGCCTGGTCGACTCTCCTCTCCTCCCGTCTCTGTGGTGTCAGGACAAGCCGGGATGTGACAACATTTATCTGGTCTGCCTCAGCCGGGGGTTTGCCGGGGCCCCTCTGCAGGGGCTGACAGATGCATCAGCCAGCCTAAAGGCAGTGGGAAGGCATGAGAGAGAGAGCGGAGCGTCGCTCACCACCCATCCTTCAACAAACTGTATGACTCCCACATTTGCCAGAAAACATCACATGGTGTGGCAAATCTGCAACCCTGGCAGAGAAGTGCAGCCATTAGACGATGGTTCTGCCACCCACCAAGAGAACAGTGCTTCATGTGATCACATTGTGATCACATGGTTGAAAATTCCCTCTGAGGAAGATTTCTTGACCAAAGAAAGTTTCACTTCACTGAAATGCAGCTCTTCAGTAGCATTTGCAACCAGAGACAGAAAACAAGATTATGTTTAATTAAAAATAGATCAATACAGTGAAGAGCTGCAAGCATGTTGATTGGTTTCCTGTCTCTTACAAGTGAGGTGCAAGACATTTAAAGACATTTTCTTCTCTATCAGAAGGTCACATGTTGTCTGTTCTCAAGGTATCAGTTTCCAATCAGTCATTCCCAGAATGAAACAGTCTTCATGAAGGATGGAGAAGTCTTAAGAAAGACTTCTGCAATGGACAATTTAACCACTTACCTTCTGTATGAGAGCTGCAGATCTCTGGACCACTGCAGACTTATTAAAAACTGATAAGCCCATTTAATTACTGCAATGAATCAATGCATCATTATCAATAAAATAAATACTATTAACATTCTTATACAAGCTCCATAAAACACATGTAAATCTTGAAAAACATTCTCACCCTATAGGTGCACTTAGTAGCTATTCTGGAGCTTTTGATGGTTGATAATTACCAACAAATAGAGCAGCAGATGTTTAAAGTCCCACACCAGCTGCTTATCACACCTCCCAAAACTCCTCCTTGTTCCTCAAAAAGGTTTTGTTATGAAAAAAAAATCCCCTCCATGGCCTTAAAATGGCTTAAATGTAATTCTACACATTCCTTCCTCCTTTGTGAATTGGATCTATGAATATACTAATATGACCCCACCCCTGTTCAAATTCACCCCACCCTCACAGCGCCACCTGCAGCTGAGGAGACTTATTCCAGCTACTGAACCAACTTGACAGGATTGGTTTCTTAGGTTTGTGACATCACAAACCCTGGATGTGTGAATCAGTTGATTTTAGCTTTTGTCTGCTGCAGTGTTAAAGTGGGAATAGTCCACCATTGTTCTGACTGCTCTTTTCAAAATATATATTTTTATCATATAAAAGCTAATGTATTTAAAATTACATTTTCACTGGAAGGGACTTAATGTGTTTTCTTTTTTGTGGTTCAATTCTATTCAATTTTATTTGTATAGCGCCAAATCATAAAATACATTATCTCAAGGCACCTTCCATGTTCATTATCAAAAATTGTGTTAACTGCATCTACGGATGAAGGTCATGTTATATGACTCAGAAAAGCAACTAAATGAAGTGTGAGGTGAGACCTGTCTCCTAACCTGCTGTTTCCTGTGAAAATAAACTTTGCATTTGTTTATTATTTATAAACCATTAATGTAGCTGTTAGTTATCACGTTTAAACCCTTAATAGCATAAAGCGTGCCGTATTAGACTGTTGTACCTTTATTTGTTTTTCAGTTCAGTTTGAATAAAGGGTTTATTCAGGCGCTCAGTGTTTCCTCTCTATTTTTCTTCTGTAATGTCAGTGCTGGGAAATGTTTTACGTGGGTATTTGTTTCATGATGTATGGGCATGTGTGCTGTAATTGCAAGTGTGCAATTTTGTTATGTTTATGGTTGTTTTTGGTGAGAGGCAATAAAGCTAGACTGTGATTTTTAGCTTCTCTGTGTGTGTGGAGGCAACATCCAGTTATTGGCATCACCACAGCCAATTGAATGTGGAGTAAACATTGGCCCCAGAAGAAACTAAATTGTTGTGGTAGGTCAGAAAGCTGTGCGCTGGTATTTTTGTGTGTTAGTCAGAAAAACAATTTGCAGCATAATAAAGACGATAGAGATTTTTTATCGACTTAATTTAAAATTATATCTCTCATTGTCAATCCACCATATTTTATACAAAGAGGTCTTGTAAAACATGCAACAGACAAAAAAAAATTGAAAAACAAACAAACTTGTAAAGCTAACTTGTTGTGATATATTGATTCATTATAACTCTTTAACAAGCTTAATGCACATTATGTCGATGTCTGGACAGGAAATATGAGATGACTACTACAGTAGCCACAATATTCAGCTCTCTTATATAAAAAAGAGACAAAATCACAGAGGGACGAAAAGAAAGACAAAACAAACATGAGCTCAAGTTTTTGGTCAAGGAACTCAACAGTGTGAACATGCAACAAAAGATGCACCAATTCAACATCACTGATGGTTGGAATATCACTTAAAATTACAATATTTTTAATTACTTGAAAAAACAGGAACTAAAAACAGTAAATTATTGTACATGTAGACATTTATGACTCGAAGTGGAAGCCCACATTTTATCTTGTATGTGTTTGCGTATGATGCCTCTGTTTGTTTACACTGGTCATAGTTGTTTTCACGTGAAGCAGCAGATCCCCTTGTGTCCACAGTTCCACCGTTTACCTCGGCCATACTAATTAAAGAAACCGTCGTTAATAGGTCCACCTCTACGTTCCTTCTCTATGGGCTCTTATTTTTCATCACGGTAGCTGAGGGTTCCGTAGCCGTTCATCAGAGCCATTTTCAGATGACCGTTGGAAGTCAACTCCTCTTCATGTATCTTGTTCTTTGCAGCAAACATCTGACTGATCTCCATAAAGGTTTTGTTCTTGGTCTCAGGAATGATGAAGATGGTGTAGAGGGCCACGCCCAAGCAGATCACGCAGAAAATCATGTAACAGTAAGGACCTGTAGCAATCTGAAAAGGGAGGACACGCAGGACAACTGTGATTAAATAATACCAATACTATAAAAATGGGAAATGTCCAAGGGAATTAAAAGGAGACAAATATGACTCATTGTTAACTGATACTTTCCACCATTTTGTGCCATTTGGAGAAAAATATGGAAAGACCATAATAATTTACTTTCAAATGTTATGGCTAACGTGTTTTTCTTTACTTTTTACACAGCAGAGTAAAATGTTTTATTCATTTGAGTCAAGTATTTACTTTTATTTTTTCTCTGTTTTGGTCTCCTCCAACTCCTCCAAAATATCTGTCTCTTTAGCTACTGAATGCTCTGCTATGTTCACCAGTTAGCTGCTAATTCTTTCTCTCTGTTTGATAATAAAAAGAAATCTCTTATCAGAGTGGTGAGAGAAATCCAAAACACTACATGTGAGGGCTTTAAAATCAAAACAAGCTGAAAGTTGCTAAAAAGCTCTGTAAAATTGAGGGAATGCTCAGTGTTGGGTTAAATGTACATGTGAGATTGTCAGTACAAATGCAATCTTGTACACAAACACATTGTTACACAAAGTTGTTAAAGCCTAGTATGAGCATGTTGATATGTGCAGCTTTAAAGAGGAAATTCATTATTAAAAAGAATCTTGTCTGGCAGCTCTGAAGATTTTTTTTTTTTTTACGTATTTAGTGTGAAATTAAAACGGAAAGATTAAAGACCACATGATCTCATAGCAAAGTCATATTTTTACGCTCTGTGTCCAGAATGTATGTAGGTTTTTATTGTCTATTGCCACAGCCCAGACCCTCGTTCCCTGGATCTGTTTGCCCATAATGCTGAGGATAATGAGGGAGAGCAAAGCTGGGATTTTAATTGGTAATTTTATTGGTGTTTGGGGAGTCACCTCTATTCAGACTGAACCAGACAGCCCGTAAGCCCTGTGTCTGACACTGAGCCATATCAGATCCTGGATTCAAAGTCAAGATGAACTCGCTGACTCACAAAACCAAACAAAAAAAACCTTGGATTTCAGAATCATATGTCAACAGTCATACTCTTTGACGTAAAATGCCTTCAGAGAAAAGAAAGAAGAATTTCACTGTCAGTGATAAGTTTGCTCTGACCTCTAGGAAGGGGAAGACGAAGCCGATGGTGAAGTTGGACAACCAGTTGAGGCAACCAGCCACAGTGTAGGCAGCCGGTCTGTGCGACTGCTTAAACAGCTCTGCTGTGATCAGGAACGGAACGCCAGCTTCGCAGGGGAGACAAAATCATTTCATTTCAGATTTTGACAACAGCAACAATCTCAGCAAATCATGGCTCACTTCACATTCGGTTGGTTTGATCTAACAAGGCATCCCATCAAGCCGTCACAATACAAATCACATTTAATCACTCAGTGCACTTGTATGAATCTATTGGGGGTTGTGAAATTAACTTCTGCGTCGTCATTCATCAATTAGTTTATCAATATTCCCACTCAGGACTGTTCTTTGGCAGTCATTCAAACTAAACAGAACATTAACAGAAATGATAGACATTTCTCAAGCGCCAACTGTGCTATTATATTTCTCTCCCTTTATTCTGCATGAACTTGATTATGTGATCATTATTCCTCAGCGACCAAAGACTGACAGGAGAGGAAGATGTTTGTCAACTTGGCAAAACTCCATCTCTGAACCACACGGAAAAGAAAAGCTTCATCTGGACTTGTGTAATTCATTAGTTTGATATTTTGACTCTATGAGATTTTGTCTTTAAATGCACAATCCCTCATTGTTAGAAGTGAAAGCTACGATGGAGAAATATACATTAGTAAAAGCTCTAATGAAGAGCTTTTCCAATGACGTCCTCATTATCTGTGCATGATAATTGCATGGAGGAAGGTTTAATATCAACAAACCAATAACTAGACTGTAATTTGTCAACATCTGTGGTATGTATGGGGGGGGGCATCATTGTGCATGCAAGGTTTTGTGCGAAGCGACTCATATTCATCATAGCTAGCTTATGAACAATGAGCCATTAAAAGTCTAATTGCAGCGAGAGAAACTTGTATGCGTGCTGAAGTATAGATTTTGCCAACGTGACGGATGATGCTATGTAAACCACATTCGTCCCAATTCATCATCCTCACAGGTCCGCTCAACGTGGCACCAACATTGTAAACTACTGCCTCTTAATTCACTTCACTCAACTTATCCGGTGTACAAATGGTGGTGGGAATGGATGTGGTGTGGCAGGTCTAATTTCCTAATTTACAAGAGGAATGAAATACAATATCTCTTCACAGTCAGAGGAGGAGAAGGGAGGGAGGGAGGGCGCCTGCTGTTGGGCGAGCATCCAGCAGAGAGCAGTGTAACCTTGCACACAGGACTGCACAGATCTAGTGCCGTCCATGTGAGGAGCTGGAAAAGTTAAATGTGAGTGTTTGAAAGAGTTTTCAGGTGAGAAGAGAGAGGGTAGATTCATGGTATTTACCTGGACCTATGCAGAAGCCTGCAATAATCCCAACAACGCAGCCCACACTGATGTAGCGCATGAAGGACAGCTGCGCCTGCAATTGGTCAAACACAAGTCACGAGTCTGAAGTCATGAATTCTGATTATACGTAATATGAGAAACATGATTAGTAGCATGTGAGGCTCCTGACACTTCATAATCACACATAATTACACACGTACAGTAATAACTGTGTTGTTTGGTTTGATAAAACACTTTTGTTTCCTGCACTGAAGATATGTGAATAAATCTTACTCTTAAGCTATTCTCCCTATTCTTATTAAAAATACATACATTTGTAAATAAATACAATTAAAATTCTGTGAATAATAATATAATAATAATAGTAATAATGATAATAATAAGAAGAATGATTTTTAATTTATGTAAATTGGATAATGTTCTTCACCCCTACAAATAAACACCGAACTGTTTACCCTGTGTCACAATGTGCAGATTAATATGATATATTCCCACTGCAGCAGGACATGAGAGGACATTGTACCTGGAGGAGGACAGACACAGTGATCCCTGCACAGCACACTCCCATGAAGAGGAAGCCGCCAATCATCAGAGGTCTCCTGCCAACGCGATCGATGGTGAAACACTGAAAGAAAGGACGGAGGGACAGACGCTGTTGTGATTGGCTGGCAACGTTACACATCATCAAAATATCGAGACACAGAAGGTGAGTTGAAGTTTCATGTTTACAGAGATAATAAAAAAGGTGAAAAATTAATTTCCACAAGACATAGATAAACAGTCATTAGCTTTTAAATCTGCAATGTAATAAAAACTGAGAAGAGCAAAAATAATAAGAAGTAGAATAACATTTGAGAAACTGATAATAACTTTTAAACTATTAAAATAGTTGGACGTTTTCTGTAAATTGACTAATCGCCTTTTAAGCAGAATAAGAAGTATATCTAGAGATGATGTTAATGTCATCTTAGTGTGTTTACAGTGTAATAATATCCACTCACCCCCAGCACCCCAGAGATGACCTCAATGGCTCCAGTTCCCACTGTTGTGTACTGAATATGAGGCTCTGGGATCCCTGCATTCTTAAATATTTCATTTGTGTAGAACCAGATCTGAAATTGACAAATATATGTTTATTAATATGACAGACACACACACACACACACACACACACACACACAGTGAGACAGACGCTTTGTCTTTTTTTGAGCCAAAACGTCGCTCTTAACGTGAGCGATCACGATCATCAGGCCGACCATCACTTACGCATTTGAGGTACGGCGCTTCATCAGTATGGACTCCTGACAAGTGCTCCCGTTGAAATTAATTTGTGTATGCTCATTAATCACACTTTGCTGATGCAACATCCATCATTGATGAGGTGTGGACAAGATCGTGATCGGTGTGGTTAAACGCTGTCTCGTTGATTTAGTAACCATACATGGAGCTTTTCATCACCATTGCACCACTGAAGTATGCATACACAGACAATTAGAAAAAGTTAAGAGATGGTATCAGTTTTAACACATGAGTTGTCTTAAAAGAGTATGAGTATATGTTAATGGGTTAATAGTTATTAATCTCATGTTTGAATCTGAGTTTCTGTCAAACTGGACATTTCGCATTCATACACAGTTTTGAGCAGTTCTATCACAAAGGCATTAGATGCTGCTCAACACAGGAACGCACACGATTGCTGTCTGAAAATTTAAACACCTATAAAATAAAATATTAATAATTTTTACCTCTGCCAAGGAGGTTCTGTTTTCAATGCCATTAGTTTGTCTGGCGGTATTACTCATTGGAGCAGTGGGACAGGCATGACCCACAGAAGAATCCATTACATTTTGTAGCAGATCCAGATAATCGGGAAGATCTAGGAACTTTAGTCTCACTTTTTCTAACATGGCCAGAGACGGAGTTAGCCTTAAGGCAGGTTTGCACTCTCTAAGCGTCCTTCCAGTTTTCTCTGATAATATTCAATCTCTCCCAGGCCAAAGATAAGCTGTTTGTAGACCAGCTGACTGACTTGTCCCCTTGTGGGTCTACATCAACGTGTGTCTCCCAATTACACAGCAAGATGGAGGCACCTTGAGGCACCCTGCGCTTGTCTGAACCAACTTATCCATCCATCATCCACCCATCCATCCAAGGCTGAGCTGAGAATTCTGTTCTGAAACTTGTAGGTAAGCGTCAGAATGAAGACTCACCGTATCACTTATGAAAATTATAAATCATGATTTTTGCCTTTACATATTACACCCATTTCCTGCCATCTTGTTACAGAGTTGTCTTATTTCTCTTTGCAGGATAGCTGCATTGGATTATAAAAATACCCAAAGGCTTTCAGTTTTGTTGAAATATCTTTGATCTATTGTCCACAGTGCCTGGACACAAGGGTGCTTTCTCGAGAATGAAGCCATCCAGTGTTTCTGTGCGGAACATCTGATACGGCAGGACTTGGCAGGGTGTAGCCCTGCTGGGAAATGATGCTAGCATGTGAGCAGCATGCCTAGAGCTTCCATCCACATGGAGCACTGAGTACAAAGATGTGTTTGACTTTGTGTGTGAGTGAGTGTGGCTGGACCTTCTTATGTGGGGTAACACTGGAGAGGGAGGACCAGGAGATAATGAGCCGTGGTCCTGTGCCCCCCTGCTTAGTCGCTCAGTGGCTGCATGTGGGACTGTAATGTATGAACAGGAAGAGATACAAATGGGAGGAGCACAGCTGGGGACTGCAGGAGCTCTCACTTTCTTATAATAACTGCACAGTTTCTGCACATCCACAACACACACACACACACACACACACACACACACATGCAAACACACCAAGACAGAAAAGACAACAATGCTTTTTCTACGCACCGCGTCAATGCCAGACAGCTGCATGCCGACGTTGACCACCATAATGGTGATGACCTGCCAGCGGACGCAGCGGTCCCTGAGCAGACCCCAGACAGAGATGGTCTGGATGGACGATAAAGAGCGTTGCTCCTCCTGCATCTCCTCAACCTCTGCCTGGATGTTTCCTTTAGTACGGAACCACTTTAGTGCTAAAGAACAGAAAAGAAAGCTTTTAAGATGTGAGGATAAAAAGAACAATAAACATGTAACCTTTCTGTCATGACCTTTGAATCATCTTAAAGAACAAAGAGAAAAAAACTTACATTGTTAAGACAAATTATGTCTTTTCTCCATGTGATCAAACATTAAAAAAATAACATGAGGGAAGAAGACAATCCTCTTTCTGACCTGCGATGGTGGCGTGCACATTTCCCTTCTCTATCAACAGGTACCGTGGACTCTCTGGAAACCATGGCAACAGCATCACCTGGACTAGGGTAGGAAACACCACCAGGGACAGGAGCACAGGCCAGTGCTCTTCCTGTAGGGAAAGAAATCATGACACATAACTAAAAGTAACATTCAGCAGTTCACAATATGCCTCATACCATCCCTTTATTATTATTTCTAAGAGCCGGAAAGTTATTCAGATTTGGCAGCATCTTTTAAACATGTGATAATAGTCTCACATCTGGATCACAATCTCTCAGGTTGCAGAAAGACCAATCTACCCTGAAGACACTGTTGGACGAGCTGCCTGAGCAAAAGTCTCTGTCTCAAAATCAAAAGCAGAGGTCAAAGGCCTCAAATGATTTCACTACCTTTCCCAGCAGCTCATGGAGCCCCAGCACCTGAGCGATGAAGACGCCGAGACAGATGTGGATGCTGGGAACGAGGCCCAGGAAGCCTCGCAGGTTCTTGGGGGCGATCTCACCGAGGTACATCGGCACCACGCTGAGAGAGATACCTGTTGAAAAAAAAAAAGATTACACACAAGCTTATGCTGTGATTTCTTATTTGAGTAACACTTTTTACCTATGATAATTGATAAGATATGAACATTTGAAAGTATGAAATTGAATAAAATAGACACAAGACGATTGCATGAGGATGTATACTGTATTTGTGCATTATAAATGAGGAGATATATTGTTTGTATTGTAGTTTTTTGTTGTGACACTGGCATTGACTCTTATCAGCAACCATTATCTGTGTCTGTTTGTGTATGGCTCTGCTTTTTCATGCGGAGATATTTGTGTTCTCACATCAGCTCATTCAAACATTCTCCTGAGTTTTTAGAAAGGGCCTGGTCGGGGGTCCAGAGGCTCTCTCCCGGACATGTCAATAGATTCAGTGTCCTAAAGCAGCTTTAGTAATGTGCTAGTGTGACTTTACGTCTACTCATGAAAGAAAAAGTAACTTTTATTTATTTGCTTAAATTGCTTCTAGTTTATTTTATTTGAGGATGAATGTGACAGACTCGGGCTGGGCCTACCTGAGTGCACTCCCATGATGAAGCGTCCAATGATGACCATCGCAGGCCGCTGGCACCATCTGCTGAAGCCCATCAGAGCTCCTGCTATGAACACCAGCACACTGGATTTCACCAGCGTCCCTTTCCTGTAAGGGCACACAGTCATCCCTTTTTACTCAACCCACTTAATGAATTAGATGTTTGTAACTGCCAGAAGCATGAGGATAATGGCATTTAAGAGATACAGACACACATTGAGTACCAGTAATAATCACAAAAATCATCCACACACACACACACACACACACACACACACACACACACACACACACACACACACTAACCTTCCATATTTGGTGACTAGTCTGCCCACCAGCAGGGCCCCCGTCATCCCACCAATAGCAAAGACAGACACAGTGAGGGAGTATAAGACAGTGAGGAACTGTTCATCTGGAATCCAGTCGTAGGTATCAATAATTGACTCATTGTAGAAGGCTTTGATGTACTGGTGGGAAAAACAGAAAATTAATTAAGTTCATCTTAACATTTCCCATCAGGAGGATAGATAAATGTATTCATTACAAGTGTAGTGTCCATTCTAAACCTGCCTGATTTGAAATTTTAATTGCAAGATGCATGCTCTCTTCCAAACATCCTATTTTGTTTTTCTAAAGAAAATCCTATTTTAGTACCTTTATAAAAAACACATAAAGCATTCATGTAAAAATATTCATTATCTTAATTCAAAAACCCAAACAGCCAATAAATAAAAATACTATTCCTATAAGCCTGAGACATTACAGTCGGTCCATCACTGCACATCCTCAATTATTCCCACAGTGTCACACATCCACACATCAACATCAGGCTGAGCATGTCCACAACTTTGTATGTGCACTCAGGAATGGTGAAAGAATCTTCATGTGCTTTATTCATGTGATTTTCTATTTTTCAGCGGACAGGAAGTTCAGCGAGCCCCCACCCCTGTGAAATAGGTCATACACTGCATGTTGCTATCCTCGAGGTGTGACAGCAGCAATACCCATCAAATTTCATTCAGTCTTATCTGACGGTGAGAAGTCCGCTGATATCAGACTGTCCTGGAGAATCCTCTACATTAAGAATCCAATTCATCTCGAGAAATGCACTTTATTCATACTCAGGTATGATAGAAAGAGATTTTTTTTTAGGTTTGCCTTAGTATTAACAGTTATCAATAAGCTTGGTTTGTAAAAAAGTACATGCAGCAATTTTCTATGAATCCAGTTTGCTCTATGATATATTAAAAAATAAGTTATATAACTGATCAGACCTGTTTAATATATTGTAAGAGCCTGGACATGGTGGGATAAGAACTGGTTGAGTCAACCAGTGGATCTGATGTGTAATCTGTGTCATCAGTCCACAGAATGTACAGAGTCCTGCTGTTTTTAAGAAAGGACATAATACTGCCAAATATATTCATTGAGACATTTTGACTTTTTTACGACATCATCCAAATACAGATTTACTGCTCAGGCCCAAACTGAGGTTTACTGGATGAAGGATGCGTAGAAGTGGAACTGATGAGCATCATATACATATATATCACCTATTACATGTGTGACCTTGTCCAATTAGAACGGCAGTGAACGATGCTAAAACACAGTCAATCTTGACACAAACATGTCAGTGTTCAAAAAGGCTGAAGTTAACCATCTCTAATCCATCAATTCAGTATCTATGCCGCTTATCCTTATCAAAGGTCCCAAGGGAGTGGGAGCCATGGCAGCATGACACCCGTGTGAACGTGCTAATTTCTCCTTCTTCTCTTTCTTTCTTTCGTAAGTCTAGATGCTGAGGCTGCACTGAGTATGTTATGATCCACATTAAACATGCGTTCGCTTGTTAAAAAGTAAATGCAAAGTCTTGCCCAACTATACCTGCTGAAAAAGACAAATCATTTTCCTGCTCTGCTCTGTTCATTCATTTCGTTGTCACTTAATGTCAGTGCAGAAATACTATCTCATAACCTCCATTCAGTTGCATTTCAAATTCCCTCTCCTTAAGGCACAAGACAAGCCTTTGAGGACGTGGAAATGATGCACGAATAGGGAAAAAACATAAAAAGTGGCTCCTCACTGAACTAAATGTTCCTGCAGTAGAGACCTAACTCATGTGATAGTGAAAGCATGGTTAGTGTTCATAACTAACACAAGGGGAAATTCACATGTGATCGTCTGACTCCCCCTGAATGTTAGCAACAAGCCCCTTTGCTTTGGTTGTGCTTTGAATTATCCATGGAACAGTCGGAACAAAGAGGTTCAGGTTAGGACTGACTGTTGCTTCCAAACTAAAAGTAACTTCCTAAGAGGACAGGCTTTTGTCAAAGAGGTAAGCGTTAAATCAAATTACAAGTTGGAAGTTGAGCAGTGGCGATGTTGAAGTCATGTGACGGCAGCGTGGTTTGCTTATAGCCTCACATTAGTTTTTTGCTGCTGTTCATTTGTGAAGATTATCCTGATGAACAAACTGTAGAAGTATCATGAACCTTTTTGTCACAGAGCTGATTTTCCACAAAATGAGAACTTCCATTGGCTTTTTGTCAAATGTTACAAAAAAATGACATTGATTACGACACAAAGTCAGACCATCTTTTTTTTAACTCTCACCTCTCCCTTGATTAAACCTTCTGCCAAACCTAATGTTAAATTTGGAGGCCCCGGTTTAAAGGAATGTCAGATGACACACAGTGGTGATGCCAACAAAGGGGACTGAAGTCACATGGACCGTGGTTAAAGGTTTGACCTCACCATATCCGCAATAACTTGGGATGAATAAAGAAAAGCTCTTTCAGTCGCAACCTTTAATTCAGAAAGATAACACTTCTTAGTTTGGAGAAATTTGCATGGTACACACGTGAGAGGGGGAAAAGTTAGAGACACATGAAAGTTGCTGCTTGTCCTATCTGCTTAGCTGCTAGCTTTGGGAATAGTTTGACATTCTGGGAAATATGCAGATTTGCATTCTTACAGAGAGTTTTCTGAGAAGCTTGGAACGACTCTTTAGAGGTTAGCTTAGCTTAGAGGCAGGAGGGAAGAGCTATAGGTGTTTCATGAGAGGGAAAATTGCACAAAAATTGCATTTGTAGATTTATGTTTGTATGCAACAGAAATCAGCAACTTTATTCTCAATGTAAAAAAAATCTAATTTCATTTACTTCTACTTTATTATCGATTATCATTTTCTACATTTAAACTTTTTTCACTTATTTTACCTTTATTCTCGACATTTAAGCTTGTTTGTCGATGTTTCGACTTGAATCTCTTATCGCTAGTCTATTCTCAACATTTCATCTTTATTCTTGACATTTAAACCATATTCATGACATCACTCGAAATTTAGTGATGTTTCTCTTTCTTATAGCTGGCCCCAATTCTCTTCCGTATATTTGTGTAGATTTAACAGTTTGTTGTTGTGGATGTTATTATTTTATCATTCTATTATTTGGACAAAACCAGCCTGCTTCCATCTAATTGCCAACTTGCCAAGATAATTGTCTCCTGGCTCAGTTGTTAACACACAGACACATAAGTGGTATCTGATTCTCAACAAAAAGGTAGATACGATTTTTTTTTTAAATGTCTTATTATTTCCTAATTGCCTTATGTGTAAACTTGTAACTTTCCTGTTGTGGGTGGCCCTCAAAAACAACAATGAAGCAAGCAGCAATACACTTAAACCTGAACCACAGCCAACTTGAAGACCACCACTTCTCCACATTTCCACATAAACACCTTCGATAAAATATTTGACAGATCCTCCAATAAAATAAAAGAAATGGTTCATCAGCTAATAGCTTTAAATCAGTTTTGCTGGTGGAAGTCTATCTCTCAACATCAGTTGGAAACTGGCCACATCTTTCTCCTCTAGTGAAAGTGAAAAAAAGGGTGCAATATGAGAAAAGTTTGAAAGTGATGAATCATGAGCGAAGCAGCAGATGCAGCTCTCTTCATGTAACTGCCTCCTCAAAAAAACATGTGGCACTGATCCTCTCATGCTTCAGTATGAGGGCGATCCATGGCCAAACAGGAATGGTTCAGAGCTTAGTCACTGCACCGCAACAAATCCAACGTTGAAGGAAAAGAACAGAGCGCATCATAGAAACGACAGGACATCGATGACACGGTGAGGTGCACAGCGGCTTCTAAATTTGATACACAGGGCCACATGCCTCCACGTGACATGATGGTTCCAGAGGCCTGTCCCCTGTAAAACATTACTGGCCTGTGGCCTAACATTTCTCTCTTATCATTTATACTGACCTCTTTGGAAACAAAACAGGTACTGGATTATTGTAAAGGAGAATCAGGCTTCTTGTGAGGTTGAACGTTTTTAATAAGTTTAATTAAATCTTATATGTTTAATTCAGCTTCCTTTTGAGCAGTTTCTTTTTTTCCCTTCTCTTCTGTATTGAAATATTCTGCGCCAATAGACAGCAGGTCAAATTAATAAAATAAAGTAGCCAACTGAACTGAACTGAGTAATCCAAGCGGTGGCTGTTTGGCCAGCAGCCAGCGCTTAGGAAGCTGTATCCATGAACTTCTAAAATTCATTTTAAGCTTTGGGAGGATCAAACACCATTCATTATCCCCCCCAGTGTTCATAGGCCTACTTAGAGAGATGAAGCTCTGTTGATTTTTTAATGACACAAACCTGTGCAGGAGAGTTGACCACAGCTAAGTTGTAGCCGTAGAGCATGGAGCTACCGAGCGAGGCCAGGAGAGACACGGCCAGCAGTGACCTTGTGAGCTGCTGAGGAGAAGAGGAGAGAGAGAGACGAATGAGAATAAGAAAAAAACTAGGTGTGTTTATTAAATATTGGATTGCCTGATTCAAAATACTAGAGCCTGACAGATATGGATTTTGGGGACCAATGCCAATATTATATTAGCGTGTAAAAACATTAAAATATTGGACATGTGTAAAAAGAAACATTGACAATAAATCCCAACTCCCTTATGACAACTTTATGGTAAATAACAAAAATAATTCAACCAAAATATACAAAACCTGTATTAAGAAAACACACAACTTTTCTGCATTGTTTATTCTGTAGAATAACGGTTTTTATAATGGAGCATATCAGGGAACACACACGCAGATACTATGTCAGTGAAATACTCTAATCAGCTGATTTTAATTGGCCAGCTGATAAATTGGTCTTGCTTTACAAAATACTCTGAATTGAACTTGACAAATCAGAAAAGATGAATTTAATGATTTAAACCTTAATCCTGGGTCCATTTCTATTGTTTTCTATTGCCTGTAAGTGCATCTTACAGAGATATAAGCTGCATATAAGTCTGTGATCTTTGGACTTTGCAGCAGGCCTGTATGAGCACTGAGCAACACGTGTCTGAATCAGAAAAAGGGAAACAAACCCAGAACTGGACACAGGCCAGATCCCATTATGTTTGATCATAAACACGTTTCGCACATTGAGTGAGCTGAACAGATCTCTGCTCATGGTCAGTTAAATCCAAATACAGATTTACTGCTGAGGCCCAAACTGAGCTTTTGTCGCACTTGGAGAAAATAAAGCAACTGACGACTAAAGATGACATAGGTTTTCTACATAGCAAGGGGGGAACACAAATGTTAACCATCAGCTGCACACCAGTGTAACACCTTGGAGTAAATATCCAAAGTCACATGAGCCCCCCACCCCCCCCCCCCCCCCCCCCCCCCCCCCCCCCCCCCACCCCCTTAAAGGGGTCAGGCTACAGTAGTTCCATCAGCAGTGGCAATGGAGTTACCCTCTTGGCTGCCGTCCTAGATTCCAACACTCCGAGCTAAGCTGACCTCCAAGGTGGAAGGAAAGCAGGATTATCATGTGTTTTTGAATGTTCTTACCTTGAAATGTAAGAAACTGGCATGCAGCACAAATGACCACAAACTAACCCCTCCTGTAAGAGCCCCTCACACTCTGATGGGATGAAGGTTTATGAAAAACCCACAGATCCTTGTGAGCTTTGTGCATAATTCGGTGTGTTTATGGGAACATGTAGGATGTTGGTGTGTTAATACACAGAGAGCCAAACAGGAACTCTCTGCTATGGCCAAACAAGGACAGCACAGATGCCTTAAAGAAACCTAATTTAGCCTAATGGGGAGAGTGAGACGGCTACACGTGAAAATAGCTCTTGGCAGACAATGCTGCCCAGTGACCATCAAATTAGACTGATTATCTGTAAGATGTGCTCTTCACATGAGCGACTGCATCGCTTGGGTCAAAACTCTGGGCAGACGTTTTGAAAACTTTTACTGAAGTCTTTGGTCATTTGTGTTTGTTTGTTTGTTTAAAATAGAATTAATCTAAGAAATGTGGACATTTGAACATCCTGGTAAATCTTCCCATAAATCTTCCCATGCCAAAGATTGCTTGGAAACATTGAACCTAAACCACACTTCTTTGATTATGGTTAAAATAATATATATATATATATATATATATATATTGATATTGATATTTCTCTTTTTGATCATGTTTATCATCATGATTAAAATGCTACTGGAAACTGTGAATGATCATCAATCAGTGAATCAAACATCAGTCCCTCCTGCCTCTTCAATAATCTGTTTTCATTAACAACACACTCACTGATCACTCACCCCCTGGTTTTTCGCATCGCTTTCAGGTAACAGTTCCTCCGCCATTTAAATCACCAATAAGTCCTCCTCGTGTGTGATCGGCTCGTGAGTGACGAGAAGCAGCGCATCTGCACAACTTTTCACAACTCCTCCACCCAGCATCCCGCATATGTAGCCGTCAGCCATGCTCCTGTGTCACGGAGGAGGCGTGTCGTGTTGATGGGAGGACCGTCCCAGCACGTGCACCACCGCCACCACCACACACAACCCCCCCACCACCCCCCAAGCAGCGTTCACATGCTTTGAGCAGGGGTGTTAGTAGGGTGTGTAACATCAGGGGCAGGACGCAGACCAAGGGGCACCTTCACACAGAGGTGGTCGGGGGGCTCCATTGGATTTTTTGTTTTTTTATTTTGAGGTTTAAAAAACATTTCAACCCACTTTTTGAGAGCTTGAGGATCCCTGATAGATATATCCACCATGAAATGAGTCTTCAGCTCTATTCTGTTGCTTCCGCCCGCAAATTGTTCTTGAGTTCATTTCCTGTAAGTTTCAATAGATATGTTTCATGTTTCAGTGAAAGTTTTATTATTTATATGGAAGTTAACACAGGGTCAAAAATAAAGGTGTTGAAAAAGCTCAGCAGTGCAGTAGTTAAAGCCAGGGAGAAAAAGTAAAAGAACAAAAGTTTGCTGAACTGGCTTGTAGCACATCTCCAAAGCTGCTGAAGAGCTGCTATAACTTACAACATATGAAAGAGGAAAAACAAACTGTTAGCCAGTTAGCCACTCTGCAGTTTTTTTCTTCCACTTCACTTGTAATGGATTATGATTATTCGTTGCTGTTTGCTGTGCGATCTGTTGCTAAAGCTCTCCAAGGAAAGCGCACAGGGGGAAAAAGCTTCCCAAGAAGATTACTGCACAAGAAATAGGGCTTAATACAACTCCCATGATCCCACACTGTTTCACAATATCAAAACAATTCTTTTGTTATTGTTTTGACTGAGAGAAAGTCACACATGCACATATGTTCATCTAGTTGCTGGCACAGTGTCCCATGCAGCTTTGCTTCCTGAAAACATTTTTTTTTTATCAAGATGAAGTGGATTCATATTTGTTAGTTGCTCTATTAATAAAGTGTTGTTTCTAAATATAAAGGAGCATATAGTTTGACTTCCTCTCCTAAATGTGTGTCTCAGTGTGGTTTAAAAATGATATGCAAGGTTTTCCATCATCTTCTTGACCTGTAAAATGAAAGGCTACTAAAAGACACAAAACATTAGGACATTTGAGACAATTTTCTTTTACATGCTGAAAAGAAAAGTTTAGGGCCTATGAGATTGATCACCCATTGTGATCTTTATTCAGTCTTTTTGCTAGGTGTCTACACATAAAACTTTTTTTGAGAGTAAAATTGTTCTCACTTATATAGCTGAACTTTTTCTACCATTACTGATTGCATTACAAAATGATCAAACTGCAAAGACATCAGAGGAAGACTGAAACTACAAGTCATGCCACCCTCACACAAAGCTTGAGGCTGGAACATTTTAAGACCAACCCCATTTGTTGATGTAACTGCTACCAGTTATAAATCCAGCCTCTATGTGGGAGGATGATTACAAAATACAAATATTTGAGATGGCCAATGAATGTGAAAAAAATATTTTTTTATAATTTACAAAATAATTTAAATACATAGGTTACAATTACAGTATGCTCTTCACCTAATAAAATAATGAGTCGAGGGGTAGTATGGTTTCCAGACTATCCTTGTCTTGAGCTGCTCACAAAACACTGAAGCATAAGCTGAACTAATTCGTGAATCTGATATGCTCTGCATCACTTGCTCACACATGACTGTCTTGCATGCACTGATGTTTGGTCCCTCAATGGGCTCTGGTAACACTGTCTCATGCTTCACATATGACTCTTGCGTAAACGGTCTCAGTTTTCATTTCCTCTGATTAAGAAAGAAAACCCTATAACATTGAATTACATTATATTATTATATTTTCTATTATTATAATACTTAATATTACATAATTTTTTCATTAGTTTTGAAATGACAGAACCTTTAAAGTCAAACTGCTGTTTCCTATTGTAGAAGAGACATCAAGTTGCTCATGTATATAAAGATGAACGACATGACTGCTGCTAAAAAAAGTCTCAATCGCTGCCTGGTGGCTTTCTGCAGTATAAGGAATAAATCCCACCTTCTCTATTTAAGTGGAGAGGACATGGACCAAATTAAAGAGTCACAGTATGTGTGAATAATTTTTTCTCAAAGATGGTTTCTGACACTGATGTTCAACTGATCATGGTTCTGATAAGTTTGGTTTGATTAAGTTATTTGATGGAATTCAAACAGGGTGAAACATCATGATTGACAGCTCGAGACAGTTGGTAAAGTTCAAAGGAACTTCACGACCGTGGCTCCACCACCTGATCATTACAGCACAGATACTGGGTCCAAAAGCACAAGATGGTGGTGTTCGTATTCAGGATATTTTGGCTTCATTTCTAAATAGTAGGAGGAAGAGGAGATCTGTCATCCACAGGCTGAGCATGTAACTCAAGTTGATGATTTTCATATAAAGTATAAGTGAACTAAGATGTTGTATGTTGGAAAGAAAACTGAATTAATTAAATTAAAATAGTTATGTGGTCCCTTTATTTTGTATTATTACACAGTACCCTCAATAAAAAACAATGAACCTTCGGTCTTGTCCCCCTGTAACTTTAACGAAGCACGCTAAGTTGAGACGATCATGCAAGTCAAATGGCTTGTGTCATATGACTTCTATCACTGTGAAATGTCTGTGGCATCATGTGGATTTTGTGTAAAAAATCAATTATTCTGCAAACAGGGATACAGCACACAACCATAAAAGAAGAGAAGAGGATTAACACTGTGACACAGTAACAAAAGAAACCCTGAAGACAAAGAATGAAATAAATGATGGAATGATCCGTTAATTAAGTACACTGACTCAACATCACATGACCTCAGAAATGAGCAGAGTTTGATCAACCTCACAAACTGTAGCAACAGAAAATGAACACTGAGCTCTGAAAGACATACTCGGTTTGTGCTGGTATAGGTTTAATGATAAGCGTTGCTTATCTTTTATTTAAGAAAAAATCATTTTAATGTATGATACTGTATTTCAGATTATAGTCTATGTTCCATGTTATTAAGTTAGAGCCTTTTTCTTTAGTCTTACTTCACCGAAAATTTAATAAGAGCATTTGCATAATATGCTCAAAGTCCTATTTTTGGTTTCACAGCAAAATAGTTTGTGAGACTAACATTTGACTATGTAAACAAATTCCTGGCCCTCTGAGTTTTGTTTTAATAACGTGTTTCTCTGGGTCATACTCACGTACCAGTTTAAAGCAGCCATAAAAAATAATGGCTGGTGTGTGTGTGTACTAATTCGCAGGACAGTTTTCTGTTGTTTAACTCACACTAATTGATTATTTTCCAATTACCTGAAAGCAGCCTAACAAGTTAAAAACACAACACACTTGTCATGATGACAAAGTTGGAATTATACCACTTTTTTTAGATTTGGGAGGTTTGCATATCCGTATCTCCACAAGCCACAGCTAACTATAGCACAATCTTCAGAGAAGCATAATTCCAGCGTTAGCAAAGTGTTACCTATTTACACTCAGCATTTCAGCAGATACAGAGCGACATTAGCCTTAGTGTGGAGTCATGTTTGTTTCCAAAAATACTCATTTGGTATCTCTGTCAACTTGTTGCTAACTTTGCTTATGGTTTGGTGTTGGATGGTTAGCCAAACGTTGGTTTATTTGACCTTTTTGCCTAAAAAGCAACCACTAACTGCTGCTGTTGAAAAAATCTATGAGGAAAGATCTTAGAGTCAAACAAATCATGAAAGTAGTGTTGTGTAAAACTAAAACAGTGAGGTTAAAGACATTGAAAAGCTTTGCAGAGTTAAATAGAAGCTCAGAGTCTGGTGATGAATTCCCTGAGAGTTCATCACACAACCGAAACTGCCCATTACACACAGTCATCTGACATGTTAATATAAAGATATTGATCAGTGCAGCTTTAAACGTTTGTTATAGCTGTAGGTCAGGCGGTTGCATGCAGGATGGCTGCTGTTAGCTACAGCTCGAGAATGTCACAGCTTTTAGAGCATGAAAAACATTAGAGCGTTAGTAAAAATTAACAGTAATTAAAAAATTCAGTTTTTCAAAAAGAGGATGTGTATAAAAAAAGGATGTCAGGGTATAAAAGTGAACAATACGCCCCACAACAATATATGACAGAATACAATTTTGTTAATCTTGTTGATTCTTATAGAAAAATTAATGTACCTCTATATGTGTTTATTTATTTTATGCATTTGCTTTATTTATTAGTTTTATCTTATTTAAATTTGTATTGTTTTTATTTTACTTTGAGCTACTATTTTACGCAAGTGTTGACTTTTGCTTTTAATAATAATAATAATCAAATTATCATTATCATTATTATTATCATTGATGTTATTATTACTATTATTATTCAAATATGTATTTTATTAATAAAAGGTCAATAAATGTAAAATGCTTATTCCTCTAACTTGAACACCGGCGATAAAGAGGACTTCATCTGAGAGCAGGTTCACCTGAAGTTAAGCTGGGTTGTTGGATGTGAATGAGGAGGCTGTGTCTTGTCTCCTCATGGACATTAATCAGTGTCAGGTCTACACTGCTCACTGGACTTTTTGGATCACGGCCAAGATCACAGTTTGTTACAGACACACTCACAATTACAGCATTTAATGTGTATTTGTATTCCTTTAGAGTAGTTGCCCTTAGTTCACCTTTTGTTTCCCTCTATTTCACTCCAAGGATGAAACAGACAAAAAAAAAAGTACATCTTTTTTTTCTCCCCCAAACTTTCCCACAGCAATTCAGAGGGTTGACATTTCCATCACTGTGATGTTCCTCCAGTTTGTCTCTGTTGTACATATTCATTATCACAAAGGTTGATAGAAAAATCAAAGAGAGACTTGTGTGTCTGTGAAAAAAAGAACATAATAAAAGCAGTGAAAAGAAATGAGCACTTGCTGAAATAACTCACGAGAGGGATATCTCATGATAATAATCAGGATCTGGGACTACATGATTTAATTTCCTCTCAACAGACTGAGATGTCATTTGATAAATTACCCATCAATACAAAACAGTAGGGGATGCTGTGCTGGGGAATATGGCATGTGCATATGAATGTGCATGCGTGTGTGTGTGTGTGTGTGAAAACCTTACTACGTGTGTTTGACTGTAAATCGGATGTGTGCACACACACACACACACACACAGGAAAGACATTTTGCTACAGTCAGTATCATCACAAGCACAAGTGTGTGTGCAGCAAGTGCAGAGTAACCTCACATTAGCAGCCCATTATTTCAATAAGCCTCCTCTTGCATCCCGTTGACAGATCATCTGCCTAGAAACGTGGATATTGTGGCCTTTAATCAGTCAGCCCCCTCCGAGCCGCCGTAGTCTCTTGTGCAGTATTTAAATTCCTCATTTACTCCGTTGCAGGCGGGACGTGCCTGTCCCCCATTGTTCGCCCTGAATAAACTGGGGAGCTGATCGTGTTAAGTGCAGCTGTGATTGATGGCTGCTGATGAAATCTAATATACTCGCCCCATGCCATCGTTTAGCAGAAATAGGATTACAGCGAAAAAATCTCAAACTCAAACATGATAAAAGGTGGAAATGTACTTAATGTTGCTTTCTCAGATTTTTAAAAAATTGAACAGTCGGCCGTAGTCAAGCAACTCTAACAGGAGTCTGGGACATTAAACTGTTGAGTGATGACTGCGTTTCTCGGTGTGTGATGATGAACATGAGTTAGGGAAATGAAGTGTGTGAGGTCACTCGTCACAGGCACATTTAAAAAGTGCTGTGACTGTCATCAAGCAGGCTATGATTATCTCCAGATCTGTTTGTAGTAAGGTCAGCAGTTGGTTGCAGAACATTTCTAATCTGCACTTTTTACATGCATATTTAGTTTTTGTAGAAGTGCACTGTGGCTGCAAACATCATATGACTGAGTGGCATAACTGTTCATTGTGCTGATTAACATTTGAGAGGGTGAGAGCTCTGGAGGACGGAGAGGAAGTGAGATTTTACTGACCTCTTGTGGGAAGTGAGCTTCAGTTCATGATGACAGAGTGACTGTGCTTATGGCCTGAAAATGCTGTGCATTGGTTGGTTCAGACTAATGATGATGTTACCCTGAAATATCAGCGATTCTAGCTCAAGAAGGTGCAGACACACCGGCAGACAGACGATGCACACAGACTCAAGAGCCCACTTGAACCAGTCAGAAGTCTCAGCGACACCCTGTCCTCCTCTCTCTCCTCTCTCTGCTCTGTGTCTTACCCACTTCACAGCTACATTAGCACTTGATTTGGCTGTAATGGATCTCCCTCCTCCCGCCTCGCCCGTTTCCATTGGCTGCGGCTGGCCCCCAGCCCGGCCCACCTGCTCCTCGGTGCTCTCCTTAATGTGACTGGCAGAGGGTGATGGATCACCCCCTGTCACTTCCACCTCCTCCTCCAATCAACAACCAGCCATGGAAATTGATTGTTCTAATTTGCTCTCATTATTATTATGATATTAAGCACAATATACAGACACAGCTCACTGTCAGATCTGGGCAGCGCTGTCATTAGTTACAGGGGCTGGAGAATACGCCTCTGCGGGGTTTTTCTCCCACAGACGCCAAGATGTAAAAGAATCAGTGAGCGTTGGAGAAACACACTGCTTTTTCTTAATAAGATTTGCAATGCAGCCCCTCACTGAGGTGATGTAGCATCTAATTAAGTTCAATTCGGTGCATCTGGGAAAGGAGGAAAAAAGAAGATATGATTAAGTTCCTCCGTGTCGGATGCAGAGTGTTCACATGCAGCTGCCGGATCCGAGGAAATGGGAGGTGCCAGCGTGAGGAGAAAACTCATCTTTACATCTGCAGTGACTGCAAGCGGTACAAATGTACAGTTAATAAATGCATCTTAGTGAGAGGCAATTTAGATGCACGACTGCACAGGGCCATGCTGAATGGGGCTGAGTATAAATGAGAGGACACAATCAAGGCAACGTCACAGTTAGCTGTCTGGTGTCTGCTTGCACTCTGATTCCAGGAGATACCGTTAATCCAAACAATACACTGATGCAGGCCTGAAGGACAGGCTGCACAGGTTTGGTCAGTGACTTTGTGCGTGACCTTTCTCGTTGTTCTCTTTTGTCTTCGTCATCAGGACTACAGAGGAACAACCAAAGGTCAGCGGTATTATCATTCTGAGAGCTATAGGCCCTCTCCCCCCCTCTGCTGTATTCACAAGCCTGGTTTGAGATGGTACAAATGAGACTCCAAAAGGCCAAAGCAAATACCATGGAAATCTGCTGATCCTGATATTACCGCAGCAGCCCCTCCAGCTGTATACTACTCCTATGTTCCGCAGACCAGAGTGTATCCCCAGCCATGCTGTTACCAGCCCAGAGTATATTGGATAGTGCTTACATTAACACACAGTGTCTAACAAACCGCTTACGCTCCTTTAATTGGATTACAAGGAGTGCTGCATTCCCATTGGTGAGATTAGGAGGGTCCGGGCATGCTGCCGACTCCCCCTTCCTCTGCCTGAGCTAGCGTTCTGATTCGTCGTCGTCCCTAACGACCCGCAGATGCCAGATGTTTGATTGGTGGAGTGGCGCTGGCACGGGTGTTTATTGGTCCATGACAGTGTAATAAGGGGGGATGCCAAGTCGACTGTCAGGGTGTTAAAGTGTCTACTCTGATCTAGAGGTGATTAATGAGGCTCTTTATTTATTTAGTGGCCTTAAATACAGTTTGTGGAGATACTAATCTATAAGTAGATTTAAAGGTCAGCTTTGAAATACAGAAGAAAGGATACAAGCATCAAGTCTCGGTTCTTATTTGACTTTCAAAAATGCAATAAACAGTCGCAGAGGTTAGCGCTGTAGAGTAGTTTTAACGTATAAGCAACACAGGGAATATTAAAATATTCGTCAAGTTCAAAACAAAGCTAAGCAAATACCAGGGCTGTAGTTACCAGTATATAGACTGATCTCTGACAATGGTTGTGGACATTCAAGGAATCCCAGCTACACTTGGTGAAGTCAATATCCTACAATGAAAACTAATATATCGCCTGTTTCTTTTGATATATTGAGTATTCTCAGACATAACATATTTACCTTTCACCTTTGGGCCGACAAAATAAAGAGACGGATGATTCATGATTTTTTTCCCCCACCAGAAACAGAGAATAGAAAAGAAAATAATAGAATAGAATCAGGGTTTATTGCCAAGTGGGTTTTATTCAAACAAGGAATTTGCTCTTGTGTGTTTGTGCTAGCATAAATATATAAATACAAAAATAGGGGAAAATTATAAAACATTCTAAACACTAAAAATACAAATTGACATACAGTAGAAATAGAATAAAATAGAATCTTTATGGTCCGGTTCTTGACGTGATGGTGTGATGAAATGCAGTAGTATTAACTCTTCCTGGTTTCTCGATGAAAAGACAAGACTACTTTTAAATAAAACTTGCAGAAAATATAAGAAATAGTAAAAAAAATAAAATAAATAAAAGTCTACTAATAATACATTTTTGAAAATATAATTTAAAAAATACAAATAATGAAAATTATCCTTTATGTAAGAAATATAGTACATGTAGTTTGAGTGAGCTGACCCTTCGACTGGATAATCCTATGGAAAATTCCAACATTGTTCAACTTAAGCTTGCATTAGTGATTATGTGTGTTTAAGTGTGCATGTATGCATGTGTGTGTAGAGAAAGAGAGAGAGAGAGAGAGTGAGAGAGAGAGATAGAGAGAGAAAGTACTTCTTCTGACCTTCCACAGTTTGACCCCCCACCTTCGACCTCCGCTGTAAATCTCATGTTTTCCAGGCCTCTTCCGTCACACATTACCCAAACCTCTGACCACTAACTTATGTGGAGTCCTCTGCGCAAGCTGCTGAAAACCTGGCAGCTGCTGGCCTCCTGTGAAGGAGGACCCTCTCCATCATGGCGGTGACACCTTAACTGTCCTGCTCTCGCTCATTGAGGAAGGCCCCCTGCCACCACACACACACACGCTTTCTCTCGTGGTGGTGAAAGGACAAACACAATGACACAAACTGCGTGCACTCACTTTCTTTTCTTTTACAGGTGCAAAAGTAAATGCATTGTGCACAAGCTCGACCAGCGCCAACACTGACAAACCCATGCACATACAACCACACACAAACTGCCTTTGAATTAAAGTTCCCACACTGCACACTCTCTCTACATGATCAACAGAAACAATTCTCCTTTTGATACCCTATTTCACACACAAATACACTCACACACACACACACATTGGAGCTCAGCTATTATGCCTTAATGTACTCTGGCCTGTCCCTGCAGGTGACCTGACCCTTACTGTCCTGTTTGTCAGAGCGAGAGAAGCCAATTCAGCCAGATGGCCGCAGAGCCGAATGGCTGGGAACAACAGGCCGAGTTAATATGTAGCTTTAACCATTGTCTCCTCTGCCTGACAATGGAGCGAGCAGGGAGGGAGGAGCTCTCGCCGGAGCTGCGGCTAAAGATGGACTCGGCGTGTATTCTTGGAGGAGTTCATAAAAATGGAGCTAAAACCCACTTGATTCATCACTGTCTCATTTGGGCAGGAAAGCAAATGGACAGCAGGGGGGATGCAGTGTGCTAGTGTTACCTCTATTGAGAGGTTCGAGGATGGAGTCAGCAGTGAAGAGCACAAAGGCACTTCAGTGTTTCCTGCCTTGATAAAGCCGGTTTAATCCATTCATCCCAAAAGAAATGTAAGGAGTTTTGTTTGTGTTCAAGAGTGAACATCATGAAATATGTTATAATCAGTGTTGTGATTATGTTCCTACATTAAGGTAAATACAAAAACAGAGATCACAGTGCTCTCTCTCCTCAGTGCAACAACGCCCACTAACATCCCCATTGTCAGCCTCCGTTCCTTGGCACTATCACTTTCCTAAAGATGAGGGTAATTTTCTATGCAAATGGGCCGTCGTCATTGTCCCCGCCTCGTTAATCTGGGCCTGGGCTCCTTTGACAAACCCCTCTCTGATTGATGAGGCCCTGACAGCTCCAATGTGTGCGTGCATATCCACAGATTGACATCATCATTAAGGAGCGAGAGCAGGGCCTGAATCACTGCAGATTCACTCCCCACCACCTCCCCTCCCAACACACACAAACCTCGCCTCAGCACACACACACACACACACAAATGTACAAGGGTTGATGCTTGTGTTCATGCAGGAGGACACACAAAAGCAGCTCACCATCCGTCTAACAGCTGAGGTTTCCCTTCTGTACCAGCGGAGCCGGGCAGGCGGCAGAATGCGAAGCGCTCACTCATTGGCTGCCTGAATCTGTCATGTTGAAGTTAATTGGCGTAGGCTTTAAGCAAATTTCCAGCAGGACCCCCAGTCACTGCACAACTTGATGGGTGAGCCACTGTCATATGGCACCTATTGATTCACCCGGGGGATGAGATGACTCCCTCAACACTCGCTATGTCAGTGTCACCCTCTCGGAGAGCGGCCGATAGCCTCTGTGCTCCTCTGTCTGTTGATGTAGATCTGAGACACGAGTATTTTACATCATGCTTTATTCATATTCATTCAATCTGGAGGGGATCCACGGGCTGGTTTTTTAGTGTTTCAATCGGCTAAAGTCCATTTTGGAGTTCATTTGAAAATGGAAAAATCGTTACCTAATCCTATTGCTCTCGCCCCAAGCTACAACATAAGAAACATGGCGTGTGCTGGCAGAGCAGAAAAGACAAGAGACACAAACACTAACTGAGCGGAGGCAGCTGCAGATGAGCAAATAAAGCATTCAATATTTATGACTGAAATTAAAACCAGATAAAGATGTCACATATTACCGCATCCCCGCCCTCCTCTCCGCCCTCCCAGGCCTCTGGCCCTGACTCCGGTGCTCACAACTCTCTACTCTCTCTCAGCGCGAGTGAAAGGGAAGCATTATTCCTTCCCAGGCCAATGTCTTCAAAGACAGTAATGAATGCAATGCAGTGACCCAGAAAATGGACTTTAGAGAAGGAGAGGGAGAAAAAAAAGCAATCTTGCGTTTGTGGCGGAGCATTATCACTTTACTCCCCTCCCCTCATCCTCTCCCCTCCCGGGCTGGTGTGTGCGTTTATATATATATGTATACAGTTTATGTGTGTGTATATGAGTGTGTGAGTGTGCATGTTTGTGTATGTGTAAGTGTGGGTGTGTATGTGCACCTGCCAAGGGCCTATGTGCCTGAGTGCGTTCATGTGAATTTGTATAAGTGTGTCTGATTATGTGTGTGTGCCTGCGTGTGAGTGTGTGTTTGAGTGTGTGTGAAGTCTTCATCAAAGTGGAATGGGCACAGGCTGACAGGCAGGCCCATTGTGGGGTTAATTAAACACTTAAGGTTTAACACCCCATCCCTGTCGTTAACCCAAACACTGGCTCATCACTCATTCCCGCCACACTTCAGTTAGAGAGCAGGGGTGGACAGGAAGGGAGGGGGGGACAATGGAGCCGTCCCTGCGGGTGGGGGGTGCAGCGGCGGCTGGGTGATGTGAGGGTATCAGATAGCGGAGGTGGCTGTTAGAGTTAGAATGTGTTTGAGTGTTATGACAGGGATGATGAAATGATCCATTATAAACATGATGCCATCTAACTAACCAGTATTTAATTTAACCTGCAGCATGACTGCCAGTGAATCAGTGTTTGATTAAAGAGCTGGAGTGAGGGAAGTTACATCATCTCAATGACCAAGCTTCTGTTCCACACGTTTCATCAAACTGAAAAACACAGAGGTAACAGAAAGGGTTTGGGCGGCATTGAGGAACCAAAACACCTTTACGGCTCCTTGGCATGGATTTCTAAAGAATCTGAAATGTATTGAAAGGAAGAACGGTGACTTTTAAAAATGATTCCCTCCTTTGGTGCTTTAGTGACAAAGGAGCACAAGCATTTGTGGTGCATAGTCTAAGGATCACACATCAACCCAAAATCCCCTATTGGTGTTGGATCATAGTGATTGTGGAAGCCATGACCTGAATTTAAACATATATTCATCAGAGGTTCTGCTGAAAACCTATTTTCTCCATCAGCTTCTCACAAGAAGTGTAGTGAATGAGTCCCATGTGAAAAGAAAATCTACCGGAGTTACTTAGAGAGATTGTTTGTGTCCTTGCTCTTGCTCACTGGTTTATATAATGAACTGGATTTCCATTCACCAATCAGAACTTTTTGAATCCAAACTTTGACTTTGAACATTTTATTAATAATACCAAATCATGTCTTAAACTTCAATTTGTGCTTGTTTAGATATAAATATTTCATCTTGAAAATCTTCAATTTGGTTTGAAGATTTAAAACCAGATTTTAATTATTTATTGAGATCTATATATTTATATTTACTCATTTGAGGGATTATTTTATCCACAGCATCTATAGCTTCCAAAAATCTGTTTAATGCCAGGGTTGGAAAGCAGCAGATGGAACGTGGTGAAGCATCCATGTCATTTTCTTTAGACAATAACAATTAACTCAAAAATAAAACAGAGGCAGAGTAGGACATTAAAATATGGTATAAAGAGGATGAGTACAAATTTCCTCTTACCTTAATTTTATTATTTTCAACACATGCAACATGAGATACATGTGAAGAGACGTGTTGGTGGTCATCTGTGGGACAAACTGCTTCAGCCTGCAGTGTAATGGACCCTCACACCACTAGATAGCAGTACTTTACACCACTGACACCTTAACCAGGCCACTCACTGACTGCAGAAAGTCCTGAGACCTGCTGGTGCTCAACTGACGGAGCCACTGAACATATGAATGAGATGAACGGGTGAACAAATGAAAAGATGAATGAGTGAAGGGATTTGGAGAATATTTTAAGAGGTGTCTTTAAGAGGGCACTTTAAATCAATGAAAATGAATGTGATTCGGTTGAGGAAGTTGTATATTCGAGCAAATGAAAGAGCACAAACTTTAATTGTCTCAATAAAACTCATGGAATATAGTTTATTTAATTTTCTAGTAAATCATCATTGTTGTTTTGATTGACACATAACTTTCAAGTTTCCTTCGCTTGGTTAAAAATGAAAAAATAAAAGTAAGGCAGGGTACAGTCTTCTCATAGGGCAAAGACCTCATACATTCTAAATAATGACTTGCTTCATGAGGGAATGGCTTGTAATTTTATATAGATCACTTACACATTCATAAAAATGTTTTACCAACTTGAAAGGTTACCTTAATTAGTGAAACACAAATGAATGAATGTGTTAATTGTTAACTTTAATTTGCAAAATTGTTGTTTTTCTGTGTGGAAACAGGTTTTAGTTTGCACGCTTTGAAACATCTCATCAGGAGGCTGTTCCATCCTTTTATAATCACAATGAAGTTATCAATAATTCATCAATAATTATTCAAGCTTATATTATTTCAGCATTCATAATGTTTTATTGATGTGTTTAATTGTTTTTCATCATGTCAGTCCTGTCTGTAAGATGGATGCCTCTTTCACAGACTGCAAACCAAATTCTACCAACGGATACAAATAAAGAAATCTGATTTTCTAATGACTTTCCAAAAAGTCGTCAACTCTGCAGTTGATCTTGTGTTTGTAGGTAGTTTTGGTAGTTTTCCCAACCGGGCAATTATTATAGCTGCTATGATTTAAGAATGATGCTTGGAGCTAATCTATAAAGCTTTTTCAGTTAGTCATATATAAAGCAGTTGCCCTTATTAAACCCTTATTAGACAGTGGTACCAGATATTGTGACACAAACATTTTTCAAGTTACCTAAATGTGCATCCTAACCAGTGTAGCATCATTTGTGTTACCAGATCTGTTTACAGGTGTACAGGTTGTTCTTACTGCCAGTGAAGTAATAGCAGAGTAAAGTGGAGACTGTAAACAAGTAAATGAATCAACTGAGACACATTTTTATGTTGTTTTGATGGACTTCTCCTCGCATAATTAAAATTGGCCGGGCAGATGTTAGGAAAACAGGGTTTTAAACGTCTAGCTCTGGTGTTCCTACAGATTCATTAATGATGGCGCAGTTTGTGTTGCCATGTTGTCATGTGTTACCGTGCGGGTTTGTTGAGACGGAGCACATGATGCAGTCTTTCCATTAGCCATTAGCCCGTTAGCGCTCAGGCTGTTGGAACAGCTTGAACGTGTGATGCTAACGCTTGAGGGATCCAACGCAAACTGGAGCCTTGGCAAAAGGCCAAATAGGAGGAGTGGTGCAACAACTTCCTGTACCTAGCACCACCCCCCCCCCCCTCTGCCGCACACTCTTCCCTCATTGTCCTGTCTCGTTCGTCTGCCGTGAACGCCTCTAAGATGCCAGTGCTTTAGCATCTTTAAGCTACACTTTTCATTGGAGGAGCGGCGCTGTTTCATCCCCGCGCCATATGTTAGTAAGCAAGACTAATGAACACGTCCATCCAAATGTGGTGGAGACATTTTTCTCCTCCAATTCACTCGCCGTTGCCCACTGCAGTTTATCTACGGTTTGTTTTCAGAGCATTTCTCATAAAAGTGATTTATCAAAAACACTTAATAGCAAACTGCCAATGTTTCATCCTGAATGATTCCAAATTCTGCTGAAGCCGGCGGTTTTTATGGCTCGGGCTGGGGAAGGTACCACTCGGGGGCATGTTGTGTTAGCTTCTTGTAAAGTAGTAAGACGCACACACACACACTGACACACATATATACATACATACACTCTACCCCCATTGGGATTGACTGGGGATGGGCTGCAGAGAAATGTCAGGAGGGATAGAGGTCATTGCCTTCCAAAGGGATAAACACACATTCCACATGGCTCCCTGCTGTGTTATCATTTACTGCCCTATCGGACACGTTTTGCCGCCTCTGAATGTATTTATATTTATAAACATATTCTTTATTTATTTTCTCTGAGGCCACTGCACCGAGGAAATGATACTGAAATCTAACATTTGGAGAGCCATTGTGACTGCCAGGATGCAATTTGTGTTCTATCTCCGTGGAAAAAAGGGGGCCGTGATGCCCCGGGGCGGCCATTTCCTTCCCTGCAGTGACATTTTTAACAGGGCGCCTGCAGGACACAGGGACGCAGCCTGAGCCACGCACTCCTCGTCATGGCAGACGGCCTGCGCACCACACCGTGGACACACTGACTCTGTCTCTCTAAAGCTCTTAGTCTGACTCAATATGCCGGACCAAGGTTGGCTTTAAAAGGCTAGGATTGCAGTAAAGAATGCCGATGGGTTTAAAGGGTTCAGGTGTCGATGTCTCTCTCTATGTGTGTGTATATCTTGTAAGTTTTGTAGCTTGTGAAACATGTAAAATCAAATTCAGGGTTAGTTATCTGCATGTTTTTAATAACAAGGTCCATGAAAATGAAGGCTCCTGATACCCGTTTTGATCTTTTTGACAGCTCAAGGACCATTCCTTGGGGTTTTTGTCACCTCGCCGCGTATCCTGCCGGTAAACAGACCTCCATCAGCAGCCGGGAGACTTAACGGCTGCAGTAGCTTCTTTTCATTAACAATGATATATACCAGTTTTGTGTGAGCTCCCTGTTCCTGCCTATATTTATCAAAGCGACATTAGGAGTGTATCAGCATCAATTTGCCATCATGAAGCATGGAGGCTGCATTCCACTCATGTGTGACCATTATACTAATGAGGTTAATGGTTCAGCTGTGCTTACCATAAGATGGATGCCCCCCAGTGGAACCTGCCCCTTTGTGTATGTGCGTGTTTGTGTGTGGGTCCTTCTGTGTATCTAGCTTGTTAGTGTGGGTCGTTGCTTTTTTGCGTTGCACAGAACGAAGAACCTGGTGAAAAAAGTTTGTTTAAAATAAAATCGTTTTCCCAACAAAGACGTTTCAACGTCATGACTTTTCATCAGCCTCAACATTTCCTCACACACACACGAGCCTCATTATCAGTCAGAGCTATGTATGGCTCTCTCCACCGTCCAGAATTATCTTTGAACTTTACAAACTAATGTGATGAACTAATGACTTCTTGTAGGCTATTACAAGAGGGCGAATTACTGGTGTTTATTTTTTGCTAATTACAAATGGTAAAACCAGCGAAGCCTTTTATAAGCTAGGATACTGTTTATGCCCTGCCACATGCTATTCCGTCTAAAAGTGAAACAACCCTCAGGATCGAGATTGCACCATTTCTTTAACAGATGGGATGCCCTAGCCATCTGCATTGTCTCGAGCGTTTTAAATGTGTTTAGGTCGAGAAATGCTCAATCTGACTCCAGCAGACTACCTGCTAACTCTTCTTCGGCTGCCTCGGAGCAGCACGGGACACGTCCATCATTCAAAGTGAGTTGAAAGTGATTAAACTAATGAACACATCCTTATTGATTTTAACATCTAGACATAAGCACTTACGAGGGTTTAGATTCGTTGGTTTTAGTTGGTTTCTAATTTCAATTTCGACTTCCACAATGGTGTCGTGGGCCAATACTTGTTTGCACACAACCCCAGAACCCCAGTATTGCTTCTTAATTAGATTTACAGGATATTAAAAACACAGTAGGTGCTCTTAAACGATGATCATTGGAGACAGAGCTGCAATAGCAGGCTATCATACGTCTTTTTTATATTACCAGTCGAACCGTGGCAATATCTGTTTTTGTTCTTATAAATGCATTCAATTACCACCACCAATCGTCCAAAATATGAAACATTTCAAATTAAGAGTGCAAATTTGGAAATACTTGCAGCTGACTATTATCAATTTCGTCAGCCTCAGAATGGAGCTTTAATGAACAAAACGAAGTTGGCCTCATTTACTGTTAATGCAGTCAAATGCTTTTTCTCAGTGGGTGCTGCCCAATAAGCTGAGGAGAGGAAGGGCATTGGGTCTCTGGAGGGGTACAACTTTAATTGGATGATCTGAGAGTCCTTTTTTCCCAATTCCAAATGTAAACAAGGCATGTCATGGCACATCTAACACCAAATGAAGAAAGCTCCCGAAAAAATGCCTTTCAGAAGTTAACAGGTTTTCCTTTTTTTCCCTCTCTCTCTTTCTCTCTCTGTCTCTCTCACCATATCTCTCTCTCTCTTTCTTTGAGTGATTTTGTTTGGAAAGGGGTAAAGCAAATACAGAGGAACATAGGGCAGGACCCTCTTCACTCTGTTATTCACATTCTGAGCTACATTAAATGAAATAATATTTAATCTTTAGATATTATGTCTCTGTGCACCAGTTGGAAACCACGACTTCTAGGCTTATATTACATTATTGTAACTAATTAATTAATCAGTTGGATTTAGTTTATAAAATCAAAAATAACCATCACAGTTTTCCACAGCCCACTGCTTGTTGTTCCAAACAATGGTACAAAACCAAAAAATATTTAAAGATGTAAAAAAAAAAAAGAAGAAGAAGAAAAGCAGCTGGGAGCAACAAACCTTGTTAATTATTTTACATTTAAGTTTAAAAATAAGTATTTATAAATAGATAGAATTTAGGCAGCTAATGTTCTGTTGATCATCTAATTGACTATTTGTTTGAAACTGAAATGTAACCAATCTCTTTGTTTGGACAAGGAGGAAAAAGTTTCCTCTTGCATTTTATTATTAAGTTTAATTTTGTGGGAATTTAGAGCTTTAACATTTATTGATAATTATATTGGCATGCTGGGATAAACTGAATGGATTAGATGAGTGGGTAGTGATCCTGGTAACAGCTGATCGTGGACTATTATTTACAAGACTGCTTGATATACAATATGCCTACTCACATACTCTACCATTACTGACAGTAACTCCTCAATTCATTTGTCATTGCCGCTCCCTTAATCTCTATTAGACATTTTTCTTATGCACAAATACTTTCCATTATGTTACAAAATGTTTCTTCTAATCAATGTTGTCAATACTCTTATTTTGTGTGTTCAGCTACATGTGGCATCTATTGCACTTCTGTCCGTTCTGGGAGAGGGATCCCTCAAGTGTGGCTCTTTCTGAGGTTCCTACTTTTTTTCCCCCTGCTATAAGAATTTTTGGCAGTTTTTGCTTATTCTTCTTACCTAGTTAAGCCCTATGAGACACATTGTGATCTGTGAATATGGGCTATGCAAATACAATTTTATTGATTAATTAATTATATATTCATTCATAATGTATTGTTTTATTATAATTGTTGTTGTTGTTATAATAATTATTATTGTTATTATTATTGTTGTTGTTGTTGTTGTTATATAACACTTTATACACTGGCCCAAATAGTTTCGTCTCCAGAAACAAATTAGAAATAAAACTACCCATGCCATAGGCTGACATACAATACTGGTTTTCCTATTAATCCTATTTATTTAGAAAAAAGAAAATGGTTATATTGGGTCAATACCATTATTTAATATATCATGTATGTGTGTAAATGTGCATGTCTCATCACCAAGTGGTGAAGTCTAATCTGTGAAAATATTGTATTTGGGTTGAAGTATTTTGAAAAACTGTAAAGTTTACTTTGTGTTACATTGCAGCAATAATCTCACATATAAAGAAACTGTCATCTTCTTTTTACATTTCACACAATGGGAATTTCTAGATCCTGTGTGCTCTGCTGAGTTACTGGGACCAAACCTATCCTTTACTTCTCTGTGAGAGATGTGGAATGTAGATATTCCTCAGCGCCTCGCTCAATGTCCAGTGTCAGGGCTGGAGGACAGCAGACGTCTCGAGGTGAAGGCAGCATGAAAACTCAACATTAATAAGCATAAGAAAATGTGACCTGACCAGCAAGTATAAAACTCTGTACTCAGTCTCACATCTCGTGTATTTGAATGGGTTGTGAATGCACTGAAGGAAACTACAGGGAGACCAGTGTTGACTTTGCTCATTTTATTCTGCAAATTGCCAGCACAATCTTATTTAATAAATACATATTTAAACCAAGCTCATTTTTAACCTCTTGTGCCTGCAAATTGAAAGATTTTACATTTTGTTTAAATATCTTTTACATTGGAAGTTGTCCCTTTTTACCCAAATCACAACAGTTTTTCAGTTTTTTAATATAGAACCCACTGACACAAACTGTTGACACAGAATGTTGTTGCTCACAGAAGAACATGCTCCTTAATAATTTCTTTACCAGCTGGGTAGTTTTATCCTGCAGGCATTTAACCCCAACAATGTTGAATTTTAATTTAAATTATTAATATTTGATTTTCTGGCCTTCATTTGCACTGTATAAGTTTCCTATTTTCTTTCATCTATTTCTTGCACCACTGCCAAGAATGTAACTCTGGACCAAAGAAGAATGACTGAAATAAAGACACACAAACAGCAAAACAAAAATGTTGCATGTTCAAAATATTGTAATGTCACAGTCAGATGTTCTTGAACCTATTCTCTAGAAGAAGATTCTGCAATTAGTAGAAGAACATGGAGGGTAAAAATAAATGTCTCCTGCGCTGTTGTTTCTCTCCTTGTCTACATATGGGTGATAATATCGGGCCTTTAAGTTTGTTTCCCAGTGCCTCAGCGAATGTGTTGAGGAGCTGAGCTGAAGAGTGCTGAGGCAGTGAGTTAGCTTAGCCGACCCTTGGGCCTTTAAAGCTGCTGAGCACAGCACAGCACTTTGTGCGCACACACACGGACGAACACGCATACACACACACACAGACAGACACGCAAACCGACACACGGCCCTGATAGCACATAAAAAGTTTTCAACCCTTGAAAACAGTTGTGTATGCACAGCTCTATCTCAGCTGAGTAATTTAACAAGACTTACATCAACGTCTCAAGGACGTGAAATATGCAATCGACAGACAACCAATTGTACAGGAAGAAGAGTGTTCCATAAAGTTCACGCTGGTGCCTGCTTTATTGGCTCTTTTAGGATCAGTGAAACTCGCAGCCAATGGGAGTGCTGGAACACAGACGGCATATTAATTCATCGCTATTCGTTAGGACCTCCGCATGTGCTAAAGATGGTAATCTTCAGTAATTTGTTAGTGCTGCATCGGCGCTTTGACTTTTTAGAGAGCTACTTGACAGCAGCGTTAGCCCCTGGGCTCCTGTCTTGGAAGAAAAAAAAAAAAACGATGCTCCAATTTGCAATTCATACACATTGGGGGAAATGTTTAATTCCATGGCCGTTATTCAACTCAGTTCATTAATTAAAGAAAAAACGCTACCATTCTCTTCCCTGCTTTCCCGCCATCTTTTTGATGAGCTTTCTTCAGGAGTAATTGAGTCCGTTAATTAGACAGAATTAGGCTCTAATTATTCCAAAGGCCCAGTGCCGGGGGAGAGAAAGAACCAAATGTGCTATATTTCACTGCCTTGCCACTCCAATGGCTCCCACTGAATCCCCTTTAACTCTCTTTGATGTCCCCTACACCGCCGGTTTCACAGGAAATGGATTAGATATCAGGCCTGTTAATTCTGCCGCTCTGCTCAACAGGAGAGCTCTTTTGACGTTTGCGCTCTCTTCTGCCTGATTTCAAGCCCGTGCTGCAGTAAATGCATTTCATTACAATGGGGTGTTTTATTTTCTCCAGCTCAGTCTTTATGTTATATTAAAGGGGACGGGCATCCGTCTTGTTTATGTCCTCCCTCAGCCTCTCAGTCAGTGGCACTTCTTTGCTATATCACATTTTTATGGCCGTACCTTTAAGCAGCTCTTTGTCACACTGAGCCTTTGGATTTAAAGACACCAAATTCATCCTTTGCAGAAATATTCAAAAGATAAGTCGTCTGTGTGTGGGTGACATATCACTGATGTTGGCAAAACTGCGTATCTGTGCTCAATAAACAGAGAGAAAGACTGTTTGTGCAAATTAAATCACACACAGACAAATCTTAGCAGTATCATTTCTACATAACTTGTTCTAAATGTTTGCAGAATGTATCTATTAAGTCCAGAAAGCTTGAAATCTAGTCAGCCGTTGTTCTTATGTAATTAATAACATTGTGCATAACAAACTGGAAGATACTATGTTAGTCTAAACAATGCTTTATCAATGGTGCTATGTTGTCTTCAGTTGCTACCCATTCAGAGTCCAGACAATAACTGTGCAACACCAAAACAACCCCACACACGCACGCTCACACATACGGGAGCAGCCCCGTGCACAGCTGCTCTGCCAGAGTCTCTCATGCAGATGTTGAATTGGACAGACCACCCTGAAGCACCGCGGCTCGCAGTACCACCAGCCTCACTGCTGCCAAACCTGCCGTGATGGATCGGCCCGCTCTCCTGCCAACTACGACGAGTGAGCGACGGCCCCGCTCCCATTGGTCCAACTTCCACCGTTAATGGTTGTTCCCAGATTGTAGCATGAAAAGGCCCTTTAGCTGCTCTCATAAATATGGTAAAGATGTAAAAAAAAAGGGAGACTGATCTATCACATGTGCTCAGAAAAATAGCTGCTAATATAACAAAGTGCTATATTGTTTTATATTAATAACTTACGTTTTTAGATTCCGAGAACTGTCTTCAGGAGTCAAAAGATTACAGAGATGCTTGTATATCAGCTTTTTATTGTGCTTTGGTTCCCTGATCCGAGCTTTCCCCTATGATCAAAGCTAAAACTGTCGCCTAGTGTGAAAACAGCCATAAACCAAGCATTGTTCAGAGGCATTTTCCTCTATTTTCAGATGCCAGATGCTGCATGTTATATGAAATGCCCCCGTCGTATTTTTCACAGTGACAGCACCATAGCTTACTCTAAGGGGACTGGGGTTAGTTTATCCTCAACTGGTGTATTACTCTTTGAATGTCTCTAAGTTAAACTGCTGGTGACAGCTTATCAGTCAATGTAATGCACAATGCCTCTATGTGTGCGGAGCAGGGGAGTAATTCAATATCCCTGTATGATTCAAGGCAAAAAGAGGGAAAAAGAGATTTATTCCTCCAACGGTGGCAAGGGACATTAATGTTTGCGGAGTCTGAACTTCCCGCAAGAAAAATCCATCGTGGGCATCAGTCTTCCATTTGTAATTTATTCTAATATTAAATTGTGTTTACAGGCAAAGACAAATGGAGAGCTCAAACACATGCAAATCTGGAGGAGAACAGGGACAGAAAATATGGACTGTAAATAATATTAACACTTTTTTCTGTTGGGTTTGGGCTGGATGTGTTTCTTTATTGTTCAGCGATTTCTTGCTTTGTCGCTGAACGACAGAACAAACAGTTTCTCTTTCCACTGTGGTGTTTGCCCCAGTTATTCCTCTCTGTTTGTCCACTGTTTCTATTTGGGATCCTCTTTGTTTTTGCACCTCTGCGAGGCCACGCTCTCTCGCAAGTGGCCCGATCTCCGTGTTAGCCATGAAATCCCACCGTCGTGACCTCTGACCTGCCACTAAGCCCTTTCCCCAACGCCAGCCATGATAATAAACAACAGTGTCAGAGAGCATGTCGCAGTGCAGCTCATGCGTGTTCATGTGTGAGTGCGTGCCTGCAAAGCTTCACATATCCCTCTATGTATTCTGCTGCACGTAACCTGATTCAGAACTTTGCGTGTGCGTCCACCCAAAAAACTGACAGCCGACTGAAATAGCACAAGAAGCTCGATCGCACGTACGAACACACAGCACACCAGACTTCTCCATCACTTCCAAACGTGAATTCTTGACATTTTCTTTTTATCCGCGGCACCTCCGGGTTTACGAGCGGGGTCACGATTGTTCGTCTCATTGGAACAACCTCGCCCCCTCTCACGATTACTGACTCTGGGGGAGTAGAGATCAGAATGGCCTGCTCTTGTTTGAAATGCTGCACCTGTTCCAGCACATGTATGAACACAGAGGCCTGATTATCTATTTTTACATGCAACATATATGTATGATTGTAGCAGTAGTGCAGCACCAGAAAAGGCAGAAAATATTTTTCTACATTCAGGGTTAGGGTTGCTGGGACTTTGTTGGTGGGTTAGTGGTTCGTCGTTGATGATAATCTCCTAAATCTTTCTATTTCGATAATTCATGATCCATTGGTGAATCACTGAAATCATTTTATGCTTAATATTTATTTATAAACACCATCAACTGTGTGCAGCCAGACCCTGATATAGATATATATGTGTTAGAGGGTAGATCCACAGTGGTGAGTCCAAATAACCCTAAAAACCCACCAAATGAGTGGGTAACATTATGATGAACATCTGCACTGTAGATTATGTTGAGTCAAACCCAGATACACTGTCCTAATGCTGTAAGTCCTCACTGGAGCCGCCACTGTGCATTAATGCACATTTCAAAATAGAGCCCAAACTAAATGTACTATTAACCTCTGTTTGAGTAACATTTCAGATTGCACAGATGTTTTTAGAAATCATTTAGTCTTATTTCTGTTTTTCAGAAACATAAAATTAATTAATATTTTCAAAGAATTACGTCTCTGGTTTTATTATGAAATTCAGATTGTAGTGACAAAAATAAAAAGGCCTTTAAAAATGGGATGGCCGTGAAAATGATCCAATAAGATCTTTAAGTTTAAATGTTAATAGGTCAGGATGGTCTGCAGCTTTGTTATAAAACAAAGCACAGTCCATGAGAGGCCTTGCTAAAGAACAAGCAGGGCTGGTTAAAAAGACCTAGATGCCATTCACAGGCCACATGTATTTTTCAAAACCTGGACCTGACCCCACAAGCTGCTTTAGCAGTAATGTTTTAGCAGGAACAATATTCACTTTTAATAATAAGTGTTATTATTAATATTACATGTTACTGAATATTATATTACAGAATGAAAATAATTAATAAACAGAAGCTATAAGGTATGTTCTAAGTACTTTGTGATAAATATTTTTGACTTTTGATAAATCTACATTTAGTTTTAACACAACAGCAGGGTAAAAACGTAGTTGGAAAACACACACACACACACACACACACACACACACCAATTCTCTCAGGGGTGAGTATGCAGGTGTTTGTAAGCACAGCAACACAAGTTGTGTGGTTCCTCTCAGCAGCTGATGAAACACAGCCAGCCTCCACCATTCAGAGTCAGTAATGAACTCCACATAATCAGATTAGCCAGCTTCCTTATCTAAACATCTACAAGTGTTACTGACCCGACCTAATGCCATCTTATAGCCTGAGAAAAATCAACACCCAGCCTTCTGTTCTTTAAAGCGGCAAATGCCCATTTAAAGGCCATTTAAAATAATCGTGGATAATACACGTTGTTTTCAGAACAGTTTTTTTGAGGACAGGCCTGGAAGGGAAGCAGATACTCTCTTAATCCAGCTGCCACAGAAGCATCATTAATTCCCTTAATGAACCTGTAACCTGAGAAAAGTTAACCTGTGAACTTGTCGTCCCGAACACACATTTTTGCGGCGAATCACAGAAATGGGGCTTATCTCTCATTCGCGAGGAACTGGCAGTGGAGGAGATTTGTTTTCCGGGGGGATATGAGTGCGGTACGGTCACGGCCGTTAGTGAAGGCATTAGCAGTGTGGCGCAGCCAGGCCTCTTCCTGCCACGCAGGGTTACGGTGTCACGCCTTGAGCTCTGATTGAGTTACAGTCCAGAGAGAGAAGGTCATGGTGCCTCTCCAACACGGCTGCCACTCACATTTGTCCAGACTCCAGAGGTACAAACACGCACACATGTGGAAGTTACACACACACACACACACCTTGCAGCCCCTCAAGCAAACCTGAGGTCATATGAAACTGCTGTGTATATAAGTTGATGGTTCAAGGGTGTTTTACAGTCCTGACATGTTGGATCAGAGGTTAGTTAGTGTATGGTGGGGTTGGTATTAAACTTCAGTTTTGGGTAAATAGAATTGTTTGTAGCACCAGTTATCTAAAAATGACAAGAGCCGCAATCAGTTTGGGAGAAGTCCTTCACATTGCAAAGCTGTTTTCAGACAGTTTTTCTGGAGTGCTTTTCAGATATGAAGAATGCAGCAGGGTATAATTTGAGTTAGATGCATTCACAACAACAAGAAAATGTCTGGAACATTCAGGTGAGGGGTGAGGGGCTGGGTAGAGCATGAAGGAGGCCGGACATACCGACACATCGACACCCTTATCACCAAAAGCTTTCAAATCTCATTGTCTTTCTGACTTGACATCTCCATCAGCTTCCTCTCCCTGTATGGCTCCTCTGTTCACAGTTTGGTGTGGGCTCACTCGGACATTGTCCGGACATGTTACCAGGGGACAGGCAGTATAAGTTCCAGAAAATGTCCATATCACTTTCAGCATTTCCTGAGAATTTCAGGATAATGTCCAGACTTCAGTGCATGTCTGAAAGCAGATTAAGTCTCATGTATGTGTATGAAATCTCTGCAAAAAGAAACGAGCAGATGCACCCTCACTGGCAGTCACATTCAAGTCAAATCCAATATTAACATAGACTCTGCTCAGATAATGTGTAAGGAGCAATACACTGTTTGTTTGTATCATGTTTCACTTGTTAATGACCCACTGCAGAGACGTGACACAACAAAAGAAGCTGATTAATCTGCTGTGACTGAGGTCAACAGTCAGAGTTACAATCTTGAGCTATAATGTGAACCCCAGTCTGAACAACGGCAGATTTTTCTGTGCTCCCTGTTCACTAGGAAGTTTCGCTTTATGCATCAACACTGTAACAAAATAAAGTAAAACAGTCGATTTATGAAGCAATATTGTGGCTAAAATATGTGTTGGAACATTCTGAGTAATGAACACAGGAAGAGATGATAACGCTGCAGCAGTCGTTTCATAAAGTTCCTGTACGGCTGTAAGAGCACGTTGGTGAGTCCCCTTTTCACGCCTAAAATCTGTCCTATCAATAAAGGCCCCAGTGCCAACAAATAATAAATACATCATAATGTTCTTATTTTGTAGGAAATGAGTCGTGTCTGAACCTAACATAAACCTAAACTAAGCAGTTCACCATATAACCCTGACCATTATGTTTCCCATATTTAAAGCGACAATGCAAGATTTGCTTTTGGTTACCCTGGTTCTCCTCCTACAGGTCGGAATGCTTAATTCAATATCGTAAATACGAGTTACTGTCTGAGCCTCCCTGTGCACACAGGTGTACGTGACTGCATTTGTTGACAAGCTGATGGAGAAGAAACAGGCAACCTCAGATGCCAGTGAACCAAAGAAGACAAGCCAGCAAGTAGCCTACGATGTTGATGTCCAAGCAGAATGTTTTTCAAATCACATCAAGTTCTTCGGCTAATTTGTTAAACCTTAATCGAAATTTTTGTAACTGGCTTCTGATGATAAACTAACAACCTCACATGTGCAGAACAGGAAACGACAAAGCAAACAGGCAAAAGTTAGGACTTGTCCAATAACAACAACATCATGTGGGCGTCTGGTCTTGCATCTTTTGGCTCTCACCAAGTGAAACATGCTCCAATGTTCGCTTTTGTTCGGTTTGTTTCTCGTTCACCTCCCATCTGCTCTTCTTCGTTTCCTCCGACAATGTTTCCTCTGTGGCTCTGCCATGATGTCCACACTGAGAATGGTGAGCTGGTTGTCTCTTATAGCTTAGCTGCTAGCTCCAGCTCTGATTGTTGTGTGTTGCACGTGTGCTGCAGTTTGTAATGTTCCAGCACTGTACACCAGAGTTACATAGTCCAGGTTTCCAGGGGAAGCTGTGGCAATGACAGACATGCTGTTCTCCCTATTATAAGTTAGTGTAACATCAAGGCTGTTATTTAAAGGTATAAAAACGACCTAGTATTGTTTTAAATTATGGTTTTTGGGTCCATCCCTAACTGAAACCCACTGAATAAGCAGATCGCAAAGAACATACATCATCTTGTTGTCATGCATGTTTTACAGTAATGACAAACAGTGTCTTGTTATTTAGTTTTGTTTGTTATCTTGTTCTTGATCTTTAAAATACAGACATCAGCAAACATTGCATTTCTCCTCTGACAAACAAATATAACATCAAACATCTGCATGTGATCACACAGAACAGGGGAGTGCTAATGCTCACACTGGGGTAGATGCACCTGCGCATGTGCACACACACACACACAGACACACACACACACACACACACACACACACACACACACACACACACCACAATCAGATGATTGAGTTCTCTTCCCTTAATAAACCACTGATTCAGCATAAATATAACCATTGATTGGTGACTTAATTCCCAATTCAAATTATCATCCTGGGTCCCTATCCAAGGTTGACATGAGCCTTGAGCTTCAGAGCAACTAAATTATACTCCACTCCATGTTAGCCACCCCCACCCCTCTCTCTCTCTCTCTCTCTCACACACACACACACACACACATATGCACACAAGCACAGACGCAGACTCCCAGTTCCCCCATCTTTCTCCCCTGTATACCTCTCTCTCGGTGAAGCCCAGGTGCTGATACAAGCAGAAATCCTCCACGCCCCATCGCTCCCAGAACACATACGCACTTACAGACACACACACACACACACAAACACACATACACAGTAAGCACACACAAATACATCCACCCACCCACACACACACACACACACACAGCTCTATTCACAACACCTCTTCAAGAAAAGCCGAGGGGAGGTTGCATTCGTCTCCTCTCCATTTGCTGTGTTAGCATGGAGGCAATATGAAACATAGGAACACTGTAGTTTTTCTGCTCAGGGATGATGCTGCTGCTGCTGCATGGCTGTCTGTGTGTTTGTGTGTGCGTGTGTGTGTGTGTGTGTGTTTGTGTGTGTGGCGGGAGGCAGAAAATAAGAGATTATCACTGTGATGCATTGGTGGCCGTAGTCTTAAGTCACCCAAGGTTGTGGCCCTTCTCTCTCAATGAGGATGTAGTGGCCAATAACGTCGCTTTGTCAGTCCAAAGACAGACAGAGTTGAAGGAGACAGAGGGGAGAGGAGACAGCAGGCGGAGGAAGAGTGAAAAGTAGTAAACAAGAGAACGCAGGCAAGAGGAGGAAGAGGAGGAGTGGATTGAGTCTGCTATTGTCTCTGCTTCATCAATATCCTCTTATATAAATGTCAGCTGTACCATTTCCCTCATCACTGTTTCACCACCCCACTGGCTTTATCCTCTGGTACAAGGGGAGGGACATCACTCTCGCTCATCTCTCTTTATCGTTTTTCTCCCTCCCCACTCCCTAAATCGCTTTACTCTTTCTCCCTTTTTTTCCCCTCATTTCTCTCCGCCGTGTTTCTTTCCCTCCTTTCTCCCTCTCCCTCTCTCCGTGTGCCTTCTCCCTTTGTCATTCTTTATCTCCCCTCTTCTCCCTCCTTCCTGTCTCTCTGCCTCTCATGGCAATGCGTCACTGGCCTGCCCCCATGAAACAAGTCAATTTTCTGCCAGCTCGGCGGATGAATAAATCTCCCTGGCTCTGCTCAGAGCGATGGGGATATTTATCTAAGTGGAGTGTGTCCTCCTCGGCTCAACGCCACCGACTTCTCGTCTAAGGCCCCCCCAACCCTGTTTTTTCCTTTTTTTTTTTACAGGGGAAGATGGAGAAAGTGATTGCTAAGGAGGGATGTGAAAGGTAGAAGAGGTGACAGAATGAAAGCATGAGAAGGAGGTGAAAGAAGCTGATGATGAGAGGACAGACATGAAGCTGATGTGAGGAAGAGGAGGAGGGGGTTTTAAAATTAGGAGGTGAAAAATATGAAAAAGATGGATAGAGGGGGGAAATGATGGCGCCACCTCGAACAAAGCCTATAAAGCAGCACCGCGTCAGGGAAGTGAGGCAGGGGCATTAGTCGAGCCTGCTCGGGTTTAAACGGCAGGAACAGTCACAGATCTGGATGAATGGCGGCCCTCCTCCTTCAGGCCACACTCATCAGTTAGAGAGAGAGAGAGAGAGAGAGAGAGAGAGAGAGAGAAAGGAGCTCTCTCTGACAAATACTGCACAGTATACTGAGACAAAGAGGAAGAAGGGATGAAAAACGATGATTGACGGATGAGGATGCTGTGGTGTTTTCTCCCTCCATCAAAATAATAATAATTTAAAACAACAGAGTGACAGGCAGCAGCAGTAGAAACCAGATGCTGCATCGTTCTGATTAGCAGGATAATCAGCATGAGGTGGATTCATCTGAGTTCGACTCATATCTCTTGAATTTTTTATGCCGTGTTGTATTTCGCAGAGTAACAAGTCCAAAGATTTAAAAGGCTTTCTGCAGCAGCAGGGGTGTTTGTGGCGAGGAGGAAGAGGAGGAGGAGGAGGAGGAGGAAGAGGAGGAGGGTGGTCTTTTCTACTTGCCACAGCATTAATGCAAAGTAAATAGCTGTTGTGTCTCATTACCATTCATTTTTAAAGGGGACTGTTAGTATAATGAATGCCCGCCCTATCCTCTCCTGGTCCTCCTCCTCTTTCAATATTAAGAAGAGTAATACTATCTTTCACGCTAGATAAAGTGCAAAGCAAATATTTCCTTTGCAATTAAAATGGTCAATTTTGCTTATGCACAACAGGCGCTGTATAACACCAAGTTTTGAACTTAATTACCTACAATAACAGTGCGATGATATATTGGGTGTGTGGTTCTTTGCAGGGAGAGCATGATATGAAACAAGACGCTTTTAATAAACTCATAAAGACAAGCCCAGGCCCTGTGGAGCATATAATGTGGTGAGTGTGTGTGGGAGTGTGCAGTCTTTAATCTGTTTGCACACACACAAATTCAGACACAAAGATGAGCACCTGCATGTACAGTCGCTCACACACACACACAGAGGAAAGTCACACAAAGCTAAATTTTTAATTGTGAAATAAGCTCTCATCTCTGAATGTTCTCATGCCTCAAACAAACCATTTTGAATCGCTGGGTAACCAACCAACACTGACATGCTTTTCAATTATATCAGGGTTAGAGGTCGAGAACCTGCCTCAACCCTCTCGCCCCAGGTTTTCTGCTGTTTATGTTCCTACCAATGGTTATTACCATTAACAGTTTTTATAGGGGGAACCATCAAATGCCTCTTAGACCGGCTATAAAATTAGTGCTGATTCTGTTGAATCTGTCAGAGAGAAATTGCTGAATTAAGCTGTCATGTTGCACAAATCAGATTTCTTTTCCACTTATAGAAAGAACATATACAGCACGGTTGGAGTTAATCAGTCAAGGGTCAGTTATAGTAATAGTTATAATAGCAAAACACAAACTGATTTCCGTTTCTCATTTATTTAATTTTTTGATTTCATTTACAGGTTTTCATAATTTAACAACAACCAACATTGAAACCCATCAATCAACAAAACACAAACATGCAAAAATTCAGACTGTAAACAAGCCTAAAGTACAGAAATAAACAGAAATAAAATAATACAAATTAAAATGTGAAATAGAAAAATTGATTTAATATAGAGATACACATCACATCCATAAGTACTGTGGATACAGGGTAAGAGAGATCGGAAGAGAGATCGGCCCAAAACAGGGACTGTGTTAAAAACATTCACATTTTCCACAAGACCTCAATTTAAGTTTATCTGGTTTCAGGCAGCCAAATAAGTGTCTGACCCAAGTGAGTTTCCAACAGAGGAAGATGATCCATAGAGTGGTGTAGGCTGCTGTATCAGATCGGGCCTGTGATGTTGGATACCATAGATAGTGATGGGGTCATTTTAAAATCAAATCCACAAATAAACATCTAAATACAGTGAAGGGCGTGACCCGACTTTATCAGTTTATTTGTTAAGGTTTTGCAATATGCACGAGATATTTCTCTGGGGAAATGGAACTACTGTCAACTAAAGATGTTTGTATGAAACCTGTTAAGTTGATAATTTAAACTAACTGAGCCACAATTTCTTGAAATGAAAATTTGCTGTTGAACTGTCCAGATGTAATTTTCGTGTCAATTCCTGTGGTTTTCACAATTAAAGTTCCATCACCTCCATTTTATTAAATAACAGCAGAAATCTCTAACAGATATGTCAAAACCACATGGCTAGATACCACCAGGTCTTCTTGTAATCTGTGTGAATTGACCCTGCACACACATTAAAGTGAAATTAAATTGTTTGGTTACCAGGCAGGCACAACCTGGCAGCACATATGTTTCCTGCACGTTTCTGTTTAAGGAGGCTCTGCAGGTTGCCATGTGTAATATTTATGCCGTCACTGCATTAGCATGATGAATGCAGACACTTTTCATTACAGACAAATGAAAGCTATTCTGATACAATTATGGCAAAAACAATAACAATGCTGTGTGTGAGCTGCTCCGTGATTGATAATACTGCAGGGGAGGGGTGGGGGTTCAGTGGTGTTGGGCTTAACCAGGCTTTCCCCGAGGGGTTTTCCCTCGGCATTAGTCAGACAAATCCCTTTGTCAACCTCTCCCCTTGCCATTTTTATTCATAAGCATTTGGCCCTGAGAAAGACATCAAACCAAGAATACAACAAGAGGTCAATATCGTCTTTGCGCAATGTTAACCTCTGCATTGATGAAGCTAATTCACATTTCCTCAGTCCAGCCTACGGGGGTTCATGAGGGGAGGGGGAGGAGGAGTCGAGGGAGGCAGCGGGGTGTGTGTGTGTGCGTGCATGCATATGTGTGTGTGTGTGTGTGTGTGTCTGCTTGTGACTCTCTGTGTGTCAGCGGCCACTTTGTAGTGGGTCTCCCTCTTGACCCAGGCCCCTCCACATGGGGTTTGTATTGATAGCGTTGGCTGAAAGGAGGGGAAAGTGAATGTTGTCTGAGCTCATTGGAATGACAATGGGGGCATATGGTTGTGTGTGTGTTGGTGTATGGTCATGGCAGCCACCATATTCCTCTGTGCAGGGTTGCCAGGTGCTTCATGAACGGACCCACGGAGAGTCGACAAATCATACACCAATGCAACAGACTGGCTCGTGGCTCTCGTGCCCACAGGGGGCTCTCTGTAGCTGTCGGCTCTCAGTTTCTCTCTTTCTCTGCTTTCTCCTTCAAAATTATATGAAGTAGCATCAAAACCAAACTACTGAAACAAAAGAAATTAGACCAGTGATGACTGTCAGACAGTCACATTTCATCGTCTGTTTACCCTCCTAATCACAGCCCCCTTCCTTTACCACTGTAAAAAACCCACAGAGAACAAGAGAATAAAGATAACCTGCAGTAGCATCCCCTCCCACACAAAGCCACTTCTTCTGTCATGAATAGTCAGCTCCACCCTAATGACTGTTCAATACAGTCTGCAGGCTGCAGATGAACGGCCAATCCACAGCAGCATCTGCTGCGGGCCTTACTCGCCAGACGCCAGCCTTGTAAGAGGGCCATTGCAGGCTAATTGAAAGACAGAGGCCATATCTCAAAGACAATGTTCATGTGTGTTTGTGCATGTGTGTGTGTCAGTAAGAGAGAGAGTTGGGAGCGACACTTGACAAAAAAGAAGAGTGAGATAGGAGGAGAGCAGAAAATAATTGACAAGGGATGGAGGGAATGAGGCAGAGGGAGCGAGGAGAAGAAAGAGAGACATTCCTCTCCTCACAGAAAGAACAGCTGACCTGTCAGCATTTGTTCCCATGCGGCCATATTGGAAAAACCCCTGTGGGCATTGAATTAACACAACCCAAAGCCTCTTCGTGTAATTAGAGTGGCCCTGTGGTCTTATCCTATTTTAAATACATGTTTGAATTATATAAGCACTGATTTGGGTAAAGACAGTAGACACCACACATCCTTTTTGAAGTCAGAAAGGATCAGATATCTTGATGCTGAGGTGGTAAATGTTAAGCAGGTAATCAAAATCTGCATTTAACAGTAAGTAACAGGTAATAAAAATACACTATGATCTATAATTTTACATACGAGTAATCAACAGAAATGTGGCTGCTCTCTGAACGTGACAAATGAGATTTTCAGTTCTTTTTCACCTCAAGGCCTCTTTATCCTCCTTTGTAAGTCTTTGCATCAAATAAGAATTAAAAAAAACACACACACAACAGCCTCCACAAACAAAACCTAAAGGATTGCTGTCATAATTCTCCCCAGTTCTCCTCTGGCAGTTTTTATTACTGAAGGCGGTGAATAATCTTTTCCACCCTGGCCTGCCCAAATAACACAATCCTTCAGCGTCACTGCTTACTGTGTTTTATGGTGAAGTGCAGATGAGAAAGGAAGAACATTCAAATGAAGCACTATCTGGCGAAGCAGGCATGGCGTCCGTGCTGTAGTGCAGTGGAGGGATTCTGCTAAAGCAGCGAGGTGGAGGGGGGAAAGGATACCAGCGTGTGCTAACTGCTGTTTAACTGATCGCTTTTAAATGAAGAGAGCAGATTGTGAAAGGATGATCAAAATCGACTCATTTCCAGTGGCCACATATGTGCAGTTTCAAAGTGTGCTTTCTGTAAATTAGGAACGCCCGTGTTCAGCCCGAGCCAGCTACAAGCGTACAGGCCCCAAACCACACCAGTATGATCAGGGGCGTGACGCCAGTCTGTCACAAGCTGGCAGAGGAGTGAGAGAGGAGCAACTGTTCCAACCAGGTGAGACGCAGGGAACAGATCTCATGACGTTCATGAAAAGCTAAATAAATCAAAGAAAACAACAGTGGCACCCTCTCTGCACTAAAGCATTGGTGTCAAACCATTTTTTTGACTGGATGGTTGTTTTGTAGCGTCCATGATAGGGAGTACACTTTGTATTATTACAGCCAGAGACCAATAAAGAGGTTCCTTTAAGGAGAGACTAACTCTGCATTATGCAGTCGCCACGGGGCAACTTCTGCGCTTCTTGTATTTCTTGGCAGACTGTGCACCTGTTTTTTGCTTTTTCCTGCATGGGCATAAAGTCATGATTTGTAATTTATTGACTGGCCTGTTCCCCTCAGTTTCTCCTGTTCCTTTTTATTTCTGCAGCTTGTTTGAGGTGTTGGAAGGAGTCAGTGAGTCACCTTTATTATTCATTTATTTATTTTTACAATCAGAAGTTATGAAAGAAAAGTTTTCTTGTTTGGAGGAGTGAGAGAGTGGATTTTCTTTTTTTCTTTTTTAAAGGGTCAGTCCACCCAAATCTAAGTATATAAATACATTTTCAGTGTTTGAAAGCTTGTATGCAAATCTACTCATGTATTCAACTTAATAATATCTAACCTACGAATTTCTATTTTCTGCTTTATCCTTCTACATTTCAGAGGGAAATAGAAGTAATTTTTCACCCCACTACATTTATTTAAGATGTGCAGTTGTTATTTTGCAGACTCAGATTTGATCAAAAATATGAATATATTGATATATCTGAAGCATTTAATTAAAAAAAAACATTGCAACAAAAATCTGACGTAATCATATCCCAGATGTGTAATTGCATTAACATGCAGTTACATTACTTTCTTAAAGGGTCCATTCTGCAAAATACTTGAATTTGGCTTTTATCATTATGTAATTTATTCGTATGTGCCTCTATACAAATGATATTTAATTGTATATTTATATATTTGAGTATATTTGAATTATAGCATTTTATTTAATACTTAAAAACGTATAAACAAATATAAACAACATAAACAATCTGAAATATCGCTGATATGTTATGTGCTGTTGGAATGTGTTTGGTTTAATCTTTTCAGATTTCAAATGTGTGTCTAGATTTCTGCTGCATTTCTTTAGAATAGTGGTTAATGGAATTTTAATTTTAAATCAGCCATTTATCTGTCTAAAACAATGTTTCAGACCACCATAGTGTTCATACAAGGCAAAGTGACTGCAGCAGCAAAACCCATCAATGTTTAATTGGTAAGAAGAAGAACATGCTATTGCCTGTTTTTTTTCATACTGATTTCCTATTTAAGTTTTGTTGCACATTAATTCCAAGTGCCATTTTCCCCCCTTTGTGCTGTTTTTATCCTTCAGTTTAATCAGTGTCAATCAGTGACAATTTTGAAGTGTCACTGAGGTGAATATTTTAAAAATGTTGTGAAATGAAACCAAAACCTATCATGGACCAATGACTCTGGAGTTAAAGTGGGTCATTTGTGATTTTGGTGAACTGACCCTTTAATAATGAGACACTTGTGAAAGTCACAACAAAGACCTTCCAACCCTGGAAAGAATGGTAAGCTGAGCAGCACAGTGCGTCCCCGTGCATCAAAGTGATAATGGTGCTGCTTATGGCACTGCATTGCGAGGCAGGAAAAGCTGGGCCGTCAGGGATTTGTCAGAGGCCTGTTATTACATCTCTGGACACATAAAATATGGCTGCCACAGATCACACCGCCAGATAAATCCACTCTCCTCCAACCACACTGGCCCTCGCTGTATGAAACCATCCAATGGTGTGCCTCCGCCAGTGACCTCTGGTAATGACGTGTGATTTATACAGTACACGATTTAAACAGAGAGACACATCCGAGCCAGGCCATCCCTCCCTCTCCCTCTCTCTGTATCTATATCTGGTGTCATGTGAGATAACAGGCAGGCCTTTGGGAGACGGGAGAGATGACACCCATCTTTGGGGTCTCACAAAATGGCTACTATGTGGATAGTTTCCCCTGCAGCTGTCTAATCGCAGTCTAAGCCTGCATGTGAGCACTGTCCGGCATGAGGTCACTAACACATACTGCAGGATGGCTCTTTAAGCTAACACAGTGCAGTGTGAAAAGGCCTAAATCAACACCTGGTTGGGGAGACAAAGAGGTGTTTGTGTTGTGTGAATGCATTTATTAATGTCCAATGAGAGGCAGATTACAGGATATTGTAGATACATTAAACTAACTCTGCTGGATTATATAATTTCAGAGATTGTTTTAGGGTTTATTATGGATATAAATCCATCATAAAACAGCCATTACATCTTCCAAAGGAATAAAAATCAACTAATCCTCTTTCATACATGTATTCATTGGACATATTAGATATTAGAAAAGAATAGCAACTGAGTATGAGTGAGCCTATCAGTGTTGTGGTGTGTACTGTCCCCTGCCAAGGCACGTCCCCTGCACAGTCTAGTAGCTTAAGAGATTAAGTTCTCTGGCCGAAGGAGAGCAGAGAGGCCGGTCGTGTCGTTGACCTTGGCACGCCAGACACACCACACCAAATATCTGTCTTTAATAAACAGGCCGGTGCAGCACTGAACACCATGATCCTGCTGCAAACACACTCCTCTGAAGTCAAGTGACGTCAAATGTTCCCACAATGGATCAACCTTTATCATGTTTTATAGTTTCGTTCATTTAAAAAGGTTAACACAATAATATAAATGATCATCATCATATTCTAATTGACATTTATTTTTTGTGTGAATACATATCCTTAATTACCAGCTGTGTGATAAATGTGTTAAGTTCTAAATGATTAAACACAATATCTGTTCATATTCAGTGTATATAAGGTCTATAGCTAAATTACCATTCAAACATTTATACCATTTTAATGCATCTAAATTTGTATGATAATAATTAGTCAATCATTAATCAAAAAGTTTAAAAGCAGCATCATGAAAAGTTTGGGGCAGGACACCTCTGCTCGTTTCTAAATGCTGCAGCTCAGAGTTGTATCATGTAGATGTACAGATTGTTAGTGTCTGCTGGAAGTTTGAAAAAGAAAAGCCAAACGGAACATGCAGGAGGTTTGAATTTCAGCAAAAAATCAAATGATCACCTCTGCTCCTGAAATCAGATCCCCCACCTCCCCACCAGCAGCAAATAAAACATGTGAGTGCCTGGCTGCTGTTTTTTTTAACCTTTCTAACCACGACAAAATAAACTGGAGATGTAAGCATGAAATCACATTTTAAACTTTCCTTCTTTCTTTTTCATTGTGGTCAAAAAAACCGAAAAAATTCAAATGAAATGAAATGAAGTTTGGTTGTCTTCATCATTTTTTCGTTGTGTCTTCAGTCCAACTCTCATCACCATGAGAAACTGAATCCTGTATGAAAGGTATAATGTTTAATTACCTCATTTGCAGTGTAGAGACGCAGGCTGACAAAATGAAGTCATGTTATACTTTAATAAAAAAAATATTTACCGAAAACTATGAAATGAATAAATACGAACAAATAATGCGAATATGCATTTATCATCATTATCATGTTGATGTTTTCTTTTCACTGGTCATCAGTGACGTGATACTATTATCATAACAATATTAACTTACAGCATCTTGATCTGGCATAAATATGAAGCACACAAATAAATTGTTAAATATTACTATTATTAATAATAATAATTAATTAATTTAAAAACAACAACAAAGGCCACGAGTAAAAATAATAATAATAATAATAATAAAGTACTATAGTTTTTCAAATCACAAAAGTTCCCTTTAACAAAGAAAAATAAAATACCAAGCATTAAATAAAAACAGCAATGTCGTTAAATAAATAAAAAAACAATTATTGACATTCCTTTGCATTAGAAAAAAAACATAATTTCGATGTGATCAAATTCAAATGTTTTTTTCTCTCCTGCAAAGATAGTTTTTCTTATGCAAACAGCCTGTGGTGGCGTTTACAGAGCAGCACCCAGATAAAGCCATCATGTCAAACCTGGAGGACGCGGGGAAATTTGAGAGGAGATGAACTATTTCTCGGATGATATAAAAGCGGCCCCTTTCGCCTGAGTTATGGCCGAGCTCTGGCGTTGCTGAGAGGGATGCATGCTGCTCCTTCTCTCCCGCCCCAGAGGAGGTATCGTCAGAGCTGATATATGACCCAGCTCTTACATTACCTTTACAAAACAAAGGATCATCCACGCTTTGGGTCGAGAGAAAATATCCTTCTGACTATGGCTGCGACACCTACAGCAAACCCCTGAGAGGACTTATCGTTTTTTAAAATCACATCCGGATAATCCATATACTTTTTAAAATAAAAGGGTAGAAACCCCTGCATGCTGCTGGACTGAAACTGGAAGTTTTACGCGTAAAAACGCTTAAGTAGGCTACGGATTGTGATTTCTCTCCCCTCCTCATCCCTCTCTCTTTCTCTCTCTCTCTCTCCTTTTCTCTCTCTCTGCTTCCCCTCATTTACCCCATATACCTATTCTGGTATCTCACCACACGACTAAATTAGACCAAAGATGATAAGAGCACAAAGCATTATAATTCCGCCGGGCTCCTCCTCCTTCCAGCCATGCGTCCTAATTAATGGGACACCCCCAGTCGCAAAAAGCCCTGCACTGGACTGCAACATAGTCAAAGAGTGAAAGGGAAGAGGGCGAAAGTGCCACTGGAGATAATTGATTACCTACCAATCGACGATAACTTGTTAGTAATCGTCAACTCTTGTGGACCTCGCCATTTTCAGGGAGGCATCTCACTCCTGCGGACCCGCTGCTCCCGAGGATCGACACTTTGAAGACACCCCCCCATTTTGGAATAAGATTTTCTTTTCTTTTCCAATCTGCGTCTTTATTTTTTATTTTCTTCTAACCTCCTTAACTGTTATGTGACTTTCCTCCCTTGGTTTTTTTGGTAATATTTCAACGAAGTCCTGCGTAAACTTGCGCGCAAACCAATGATGACATCCAAAGAGGTGGCCAAATGTGATGCAGTGGAGAACAGGAGGCGAAGTCCGCTGGACCACTTGCCGCCTCCTGCCAACTCCAACAAGCCGCTGACCCCCTTCAGCATCGAGGACATCCTGAACAAGCCGTCCGTGAAGCGCAGCTACACGATCTGCGGCACGGCGCACCTCATCTCGTCCTCTGAGAAGCACCGCCCGTCCAGCATCCCCCTGTCCAGCCGCGCTCTGCTCAACCAGACCTCCCCGCTCTGCGCGCTGGAGGAGCTGGCCAGCAAGACCTTCAAGGGACTGGAAGTCAGTGTGTTACAGGCGGCGGAAGGTAAAGCTCCATCCGCACAGAATCACCGCATCACACATACATTTTCGAAATCTTATATCATCCGATGCATTTATTTTTCTTCAAATTACGCAAAGGCCTGCACTGGACAAATTGAAATTAAATTTCTCCCTGCAGCCATTAAATGAGCTTTCTAAAAAACAACAGTAGTTTTTTCTGTTGCGTTAATTAATGTATATTTTTCTTCTTAAAATGTCTCATCGAACAAAGGCGTGTTAATTTTGTTCTTCATCAAAATAAATCGCCACAGCTTTTCTTTAATATATTACGGCCTCATGTGTCTGCTGCTCAGTATTTCCCAGTGGTGTCTGTGTAATATTCCTGTAATTACCTGTTCCCATAAGGACTTAAAGAGTTTCATGATTCACACATCACTGCCACTGTTATTTTTGCGTTGTGATCACTTTTACGCACGCACTGCAGCGGTGCGGATAAAACCCCAGCACCTGCGTATTTCAGTGGTTTTCACTCAGCCTCTTCTCCTCTCTCACAGGCCGGGACGGGATGACTCTGTTCGGCCAGAGGACCACTCCGAAGAAGCGTCGGAAGTCCCGGACGGCGTTCACCAATCACCAGATCTACGAGCTGGAGAAGCGCTTCCTGTACCAGAAGTACCTGTCCCCCGCCGACCGGGACCAGATCGCGCAGCAGCTCGGCCTGACGAACGCGCAGGTCATCACGTGGTTTCAGAACCGCAGAGCCAAGCTAAAACGGGACCTGGAGGAGATGAAGGCCGACGTGGAGTCGGCCAAGGCCGTAGGCCAGGTTCCCTTGGACAAGCTCGCCAAGCTGGCGGATCTGGAGAAATGCGCCAACGGCACGCTGGGCCACCCGCGCCCCGAGTCACCGGCGCGGGGCGGCAAGCAGAACCACGAGCTCGCCCAGAAACTGCGGTCGTCGCCGCTGTCTCCGTTCTCAGACCACACAACGAGTAAAGAGTGCTCAGAGGACGAGGACGTGGAGATTGATGTGGATGACTGATGGCGCAGCGTGGGGCCGAGGAGGCGAGAACAAACACAGAGAGACGATAAAGAGAAAAAAGAAAATCCCACCGAGGACTTGTAACTTACTGCTTATATTGTATACCATATCTCAGAACATGTACCAAAATGTAATGACTTTTATATCGGCACAGATAGACCTATTCATAGTGAAGCATGAACACTGAACCAGAAATATGCAGTGGTATTTTACAGTGTATCCATACGCGAACTGTTACTCCATGCAATCAGAGCAATATGGTCGAACATGAACATGAGTAACTTATTATTTTTTTACACTGCAGGCCAACACACACACACACACACACGTACACACACACACACACAAACACACACACAGAAAGATTTACACGCGCACACTTGTTCCATTGCTTTTTCTAAAGGCCTGTGACACACACGCATACTCACACACACACACACACACACACACACTCAAAGTGCTCCAGTTTTCCATACTTTTGCATGTAAATGCATGATTTGATTTGTGATCATTATATATTTATTTTGACTTTATAATATTATATTTTTTTTAATTTAAACGCTTTTGTCTTTTCCGTGAGCCAAGTCGCCATTAAGTCACTTCTGTCACTGCCGGCTCCTCCTCCTCCTCTTCATCATCACCTGCCTTCAGTTCATATATTAGTGGTACCCGATGCTGCAGTGCATGATGATGATGATGCTGAACGTAAAAAAGGCAAACTCGGACATTCACATGCTTTTTGTGCGTTGTTATTCTGGGAAACTGCTGCAGCGATGGCGAGGGAACAACACCAGAGAACACTGCGGTGATTTTGACGAGCTGTAGGCTACTTTCAGATTTATTGTTTGGATACAATAGATTTACAGTTATAGCCGAAATTTGTTATGTTTTGTACACCTGTAAGTGCCTTTCTAAAATCAGGACATTATTTGAAAAACCAATGCACAGACTGTAATGTATATAGGCTACTATGGGAATAAAATGGCTTTTCTGAATATAATATTATATGTTGTAATTCTTGAATTAACACCGAGTTGTTTTTATTATGGATATAAAAGCCTAGAGTTTTTTTTATCTATTGGAGACAAAAATCATTTAGTAACACGCTCTCTTTGCCAAATCTGGGCGTGTAAGCCCATGAAAATCGGCCCATTTAGAGTTATTATGCTCAACTATTTTGTCCCTTTTGTGTCCTTTTCTACTATGATGCTCTAAACATTTTGTGGCTTGAATCTCACATCCCCTTTCAGCAGCCTAAATGCGTATCGTGGCTTCTTGACCCTCAGACGTGTTTCTCCATTCGTGGTAAAAATTTATGTGAGAAACACAAATCTGGTGCCGGGGGGGGAGAGAGAAAAAAAGAGGAGGATGCCACAAAAAACACAAAGTTTTGGGCCAGTTTTCTCCGGGCCTTTATTGAGCCCTGTTTTTGTTCTGCGGGACTGGGCCGTAATTTTGTGCGTAAAGCATGAAAAGTGGGGACAAATGAGCAGCAGTTCCCTGATGGGACGGGCCACAAAGGCGCAGGGCCGGTCCCCCGCAGGCAGCAATACTGAGACAAGTGTGTCCCACCGCACAGAAAGGACGCAAACGTTTGGAGGCCATATGGTTTTTGAAATTTCCTCACAATTTCAGACAATTTGATGGATTGAGTTAACCCTCCTTTTAAACAGTTTAACTGGGCGCGAACAAAGGCCATATAGACCCTCCCTTCATGAGGGCATCTGCGGCTATTAATGTCTAGCCCCCTTTCTTCGCCTGGCGTTTTGAACAAGTCAATGAATTACAATGAAAGTGCCCTTTTTTTGTGAGCCGCCTGTGTTCCTCCGCTTTTTAGCGGCGGAATAATATGTTTGACTTCTGTCCAAGAGCGTTTTCTAAACAAGAAATGGATTTTTGTGGAGAGTGTTTTTAATGTTAAGTAGGGAGCCATAAAGAGTTTGGACTGTGACATTTATGCCAAAGTCTGGTTAGGGAGGTCTTTTGTTAGTTTTTTCCCTCATCTTTTTTCTTCTTCTCCTGCCTCTTTATTCCTTTTGTCTTTAAGGAGTTTAATGAAGCTGAAAACATGGTGATGTGAGAAAGAGAGAGTGTCCAGAAGAGGAATTCAAAAGGCAGCCTCCCGTTTAACCCTCTTTGTTAACACTAACGATAAGTGGAGCTGTCTTCTTCTCAGCTCTTTGACTCTGTTTGCTCTTTGTTTTTTTTAACTTTTCTATCATTAAGGATGACGTGAAAAACTTTAAATGCCTATAATATAACTGAAGCTATGTAAATTCTATAAATGAGTCTCTCTGTTTATATATATATATATATATATATATATATATATATATATATATATATATATATTTAAGATATAACTGAAAAAATATGAAAAATATATATACTTAAAATAAAAAACCTCACTTTACTTGGATCCCTCACATAGCATTTATAAGCAGTAAAGCCTTTATAATGTATTTGTGTTTGCCCTCTCTAACTCCTGATGCGGGCACCATAAATGCAGCCTCTGTAATAATATAAAAATGTAGTGTTGTAGAAATTTACATTTGTGATAAATATTGTACACTTTGTTCCTGTATCTGCTTACCTTCAGACAATAGTGTGTTATAAAACACTTATTAGGCAAAATATCAGAGGTAAACCTTTAGTCTGAAGCCACATCTACACAAAAAAGTGACTCTTTCATTCATATATTAGATATTCCAACTCTCACTCTCTCTGTATGTATGTTTGTGTGTTTGTGTGTTTGTGTGTGTGTGTGTTTGTGTGTGTGTGTGTGTTCTGCAGCCCATTCTGAATCAAGCATATTTATGAAGGGAGAGAGTGTTAAGGCAGGCTAAGTTTATGGATTCCACTTGCTTATTTTATGAGGGCTTGTCAGGCGGGCCCAGCGATAAGTAATACTACAGTCTGAGGGACCACTTCGTGGTAATTAATCTGGAGGTCTTAAGTGTATTTCAGTATTTCACTTCAAGATGGAAAAAATCACTACTTCAATCGTGCGGAAAATTGAAGTTTGATGCATGAGTCCCTACTGAAACAATAGTACAGCCCTCTCTTTTCATCTCTTCCCCTCCCCTTTTTATACTCCCTCTCTCTCCCTCTCTCGCTCTTATTATTTGCACCTTGTGGTAACGTCTCAGGTGCAAAGTGTAAATTAAGACACTGGTCCTTGAGACACTCATTGAGTGACAGTATTTAAACATTATAAAAAATGTATAGGGTCAACCTTTGCAGAAAATGTGAAAAAGAATTATATCCATAGGCCTCAAACAGTCCCTCAATTTCAAATTATTATTATTATTGCCATTATTATTATTGAATAAGTATAAAAAGGAGATCTGTAAATGACTTTATATCTGCCTGCAGTTAAATCACTCTATATATCTAAATAGAGCTGAATTGTAGAGTTTTAATCATAGCCTTCCTGTGGAGCCAGTTAATACTTCAAACTTCAATTTTACGGGCGATTGAACTAAGCATGTTCCTGACAGAATTGATGTATGTATTAATTTCCTTTAACTGTTGATTAATTAGGCTGCGCTGAAGGCTCAAATGGAACAGTTTGTTCGTAAATTTGCATATTAATCAAATTCTAATTGATCATTCAAATAATCCAGGCTATGTGATTATTTTTTGGGATGGGGCTTGAAATCATATTCCAGGAAAATCAGTAAAAATATAACATGTATATGGTTTTCTCTACATCTGCTGCTGCATGCCCACCAAATTATAACACTCAGACACAGTCTGGTTATTTGGATTAAATTGCTCCTTTAATTTTGTTGGAACAAATTCATTGATAGATTAACATGATTACAACTGACAACAGCAAACATATGAGCCTGTTTCTCATAAATAAACAAGTGTAAGAGAGAATACAGAGAGAAAGAGATGCAGATTGTCTCATGCATTCTGTACATTTCTGCACTGTTCAGTCAGAAAAATCTATACAAAACAAATGACAGAATGGCACATAATTGCTGTGGAAGTGTATCTGCCTCAGTCTCAGACAGCAGATCTCATGGATCTAGGTTTGTGCCATGATAAATATTACAGAGAGGCAGCAGAGTAGAGGAAATAATGGTTTAACAAACATTGAAACAGCTTCCAGTTCACACCGTGAGGAGTCACAAGGCAAACAAGAGGCTGCTGAAGACACAGTAGATACAATATGAACTGTCCAAACCGTTCCATCTTAAACTGAATTATTTAATGACTCACTAAATGATTCAAAATTTTAAAGCAACACGCCATAGTGAAAAAACAAAATAAAATCACCATTATGGATAAATGCAGGTGTCAAGTAACAGTAACAGAACAGAAAAATGTTCTAACTATGACCTGATGAGGTTTAGTTAATACAAATGATGGACAACTTCATTTGAGCAAAACAATTACATAATAAACAATAAAGAGTTGAATTCAAATATAAAATAACATGAAATGAAATAAGTGGTCGTCATCTGGAAGCACATCCACATCTGATGGATTCTTTAAATCAGGAGTCAGACTAAATTACACTGGATATAAGAAGAGAGTCAGTGTTCAGACTGAGACGATGAAATAAAGAATACCGGAGAGAAGTGGGAGAAGAACAAGAAGGTGCAGGTGTTGACTGAAGCTGCAAACTCCAGTCAGAGCAGAGGCAAACAGAGACACCTGCTGGTGACTACCTGACAGTGAACTCCAGCACACTGCCATGATGTGCGTGTGCGTTTGTGTGTGTGTGTGTTTGTTTCAGTGTGTCTTATAAAAGGAATAATATATCATGTTATTTCACCTGAACATTGAATATTCTAGCAAATATTGAATATTTAGTTTGAAGAATTACTTTATTTGCTTCATCAGGATCATGCTGATGAGGTGCATTGTGCAAGTTTTGTATCTTGATGTGAGGAAATCTATTTATGTATATGTTAAGACAAAAAGAAGTTTAAATAGAATAATGAAAGAGGAAAAAGGCCTCTTAAGTCTGTTTTGTTTTCTCCTCAAGACAAAAACTTTTTTTTTGTTCTGAAAATCCATGAAATAATCAGGAATTAAATTAGATTTTCTCAGTAATTCAATTCTTATGCCATTATATAACCTGTAATGTAGCAGGAAACCCTCTCTCACAGCAGAAATGTCATCAGAGCTAATAATGCCATTTTCAGGACAATCATAGAATCATTGTCCTCTGGAGTCAGTTTTCACCCATACTGTGCAGCACTGCATTAGGTCTACTGTCCGGAACATCCAGACAGAATGACACCTCCTGCACACAGTCAATACCAGACCTCACTCTAACACCTACTGCACACACACACACACACACACACACACACACACACACACACACACACACACACACACACACACACACACACACACACACACACACACACACACTGTGTTACAGGCTGCTGGGATTAATGTATGAGGGAGTCTGAGCATATTGAAAGTATCACTTTATGTGTATACTATCTCAGTGTTGAATAAAATAATGACAGTGTATTGATCTTTAACTTTCCCTCAAGTCATGCCATCAGAAACACTTAACTTATTTAAGTTAAATGCAGGATTGGTTAGCCTATGTAATATTGGATTATTAACCTACTGCAAATGCAAAAGTATTAGGATAAAAGCAGAGCGAATAGCCTCAGACCACACACATTACACAGCCAATACAATCACTTATCTTGTGGCCAGGGATGCAGCTCACTCACAGTCAGGACTAGCAGAGCCATGTCAGGCTTTGTGCCAACATCCATCAGACTCATTAATGGCTGATCTATTATTTTGACACTTTATTTTAACACTATTTATTGTCTTTTTCTTACAGTTACATTTATCAACTGTTGGTTGCATTATATGTGAAAGGTATGCACTGATGCTTTAATGAAGTTCCTTATGGATAAATACATTGAATATATTTATCTTGTAATATATATGCATGTCTGTGGTTTAAACTTCAAGTGACCAGTGACAGTAGCTGTCATATGTATTGGGGATAAAGGCATGTTTACGTTGTTTGTGTTTGCCATTTATGTATTTACAGACAACTGACAGAACCAATTATTTTACACTGATTTACCCATTTACCCAGAAAACAGCATGGAAACCTAACGTGGCAGAGTCATGGTTTCAGACCTACACCTTCCCCAAAGGTGGAGGACCCCCACTTTAAAATAATTCACAAGGTATACCCGGCGGCATAATTTCTTAAAAAACGGTTTAATTCTGAGGTGGACCCTTGTGCCTTGTATTGAGACAAAACATTAGAGCCCTGGTTATTTCATGTATTGTTTCAAACAAATTTTGGCTCTATATCCTAAATTGTCACTTAAAGTAAACTGCAATCTGACCTCTAACATTTCCAATATTCTTTTCTATTTGGATCATCTAAACTCATACTAGTTAACATGATTCAACATCATCATATTATATAAAATGGAGAAGATCCAAAGAGCTCTTTTGAAGAGTTTATGAATAATTTTAAATTATTTTGAGATGCACAGCTGTAAAGCAAATAGGTTTTCTAAGGACAATTATTTGTATTTTGATTAAGCCCCCACCTTTGGAGGTCGAGTGTGAGGAGGTTTGTAATCACAAGTGTTATTTTATTGGTGTAAAACCACCTGAACCCTTTTTGTATGTGATAGATCCTCTGTTGTATTTGTCTAAATATCTAATACAACTAATATATTGTCTCAGCTGCACATGTGTGATGTCTGTGAGCTGTTTCTATGGATTCTGTGCATATTTCAATTGAAAAAGTTGCGCACCTAAACAGTTCAAAGCACACTTGTAGACATCCCTCTCTGCAGTTGCGCGGTGCTGCGCAGCATCAGCTCCGCAAGCTGTCGCGGACGTGACGTCATCAAAGTTGGCGGTATTTTGAACAGAAGGCGGCTGTTGTTGTTTTCCGCTCACAGACGAACATTTGACACTCTATGGTAAGAAAACACGAGCTTTGACACCGTGCTGTGAATCTCACAACGACACAGTAACGTAGAGTGAGATATGTTCTTATTCATTGATGACAATATTTGCTCCGTTAACGTAAACTCACACATTTTCAATTCTGCAGCGTGAACTGCGGACAGCCAAGACCTAACACACACAGCGCCATCTTTTCCTGTGACTTAGATATTGTGATACAACCACACGTACCTTATCTGCTTGTTGACTTATTGTGTGTGTGTGTGTGTGTGTGTGTGTGTGTGTGTGTGTGTGTGTGTGTGTGTGTGTGTGTGTGTGTGGAGGCTGAGGTGAGGGCAGCTGAACAGGCAGCAGAGCTGTCAGAGGCTGCTCAGGCTGAGCTGCTGGAGCTGTGTGAGGAACAGTTCTCTCAGCTGGAGAAGGTAAGAAGCTTTAACCTAAACACACACACACACACACACACACCCTTCACTGTGACCAACTGTGTCTCTGTTCCTCAGCTTCAGAATGAGATCATACTGTCTGAACCAGATTCCTGTGAGAACCCACAGGAGCAGGTGAGCAGACTTTACATGTTCATGTATTAACATCATTAATGCTTCTCCGCAGCACCATCCTGATGTCACTCCCCTGTTAAGAAAACATATAAGCTTGCTAAAATCGTCACAATTAAATTTTTGATCCCTAAATTGGCAGATAGGGGTTAAATGTTACTTGTCCACCCTTGCACATTTTGTTTCCCCTTGCACCACTGTTGGACATAGTGGTCATTTTGCAAGTTTCTGGTAGTCTGCTGTTAATTGTTTATTTGTGTAAGTACACTGAGTGCAACTACACCAGAGTCAAATTCCTATTATGTGTACTCATATATGACAAATGAAGCTGATTCTGAGTCTGCCAGAGTCCTAGGAGAAGTATTTGATTGTATTATTTTTTTCCAAAGGGCAATGGCATTTAGTGTCATCTTTGAAAATAAGCTGGAACTGGAAGTATTAGACATTTCTGCTTATTAAAATAATTTGTTGCATGATTAATTAAAGAGCATTTTGGATGACATCACACCAGCCGAGATGCTCATTGTGACTCAGTGGTAGTACTTGTAATAGTAGTAGTGCACTGCATACACACACACATGGATGAACATTCACACACTTCAATTTAAATTGGTTTTGTTAGTTTCACACAGAAATTGCATTTCAAATGCGTTCATATGTTCACACTTTCAATTCAATTGTATTCAATTTTATTTGCACAAAGCCAAATTATATACATTATCTCAAGGCACTTTACATAGAAGGTCGAGACCTAAAAAGTCCAGTAATAGAGCTCTCCACTTGTGATCAGATCACTCAGGATGGATATTTATACCAGGTCTGAATGATGTGTCTCTATGACCTCATTTTAGCTGTTGCAGTTAGTAATTATCAAATAGTAATAGTAATAAAACAAAATAACTTTCAACAGAATGAATAAGCACATTGGTGTCTGAAAATGTGTTTTTCAGTCTTAAAATATAAAATAATACATGTAAAGAATTTGATATTTAATCACCTGTAAAGGTTTTGTGTTTGTCTGTTTTTTTAACATGTGAATATTCATCTGCATTAGTCAGTTAATCGACTGATTGCAACAGAAGCTGAACTGAAGAAGTGGCTGGCAGTGGAGCCTAAATGTAAGTCCTTCATGAACGCTGTGATGTAAACATGTTGTATCATAAGTGTTTACAACTGAAGAATTATTTTCCACAAATCACTGACAGGGTTTTATGCCAGTTAAACTGGTGAATCACTGTTTAATCGCTCAATCGTTTAGTTCAGCTGTTGGGTCCATATCATCTCCTATTTAAAATCTCCTGTTAAAGATGCTACATCAAATGTGTAATATGACAAAATGTACATATGTATAATGTTTTAACTTATTTTGCGTTGTTTAGTGCTGGCAGCAAATTCAGAGGTTTTACTTCAAGCTGGAAAAGAGGAGGTATGTTTATGTATAAACTGCAGCATTTAAGAATATGTCTCACTAAAATACCATATATATATATATATATATATATATATATATATATATATATATATATATATATATATATATATATATTACTTTTCTCACTGTATTTTTTTCACAGATGCTTAAGCTGTGTTCAGAACTTGAGATGGTTGCTTCCTGCTATGAAGCAAAGAGAGACAAACTGAGAGACACCAAAGAACTGTACGTAATATTTTAGTTACACTGCAGGCTTTCCATAGCTTCAGGTCCTGTCATCTAATCCTGTTCATACCTGGTATTTACATCTATCCCGAGAGGTCTCTCTTCCCTGCTCTATATGCAAATAATCACAAATGTAATTTGTGTACACAAAAACCAAATTAGGTTTTTAGCATGTCTGAGTTAAAGAGTTCACAGTGTTTGTGTGTGTTGGCAAGAGCGAGAAAGAGAGCGTGTAAAAGGAGCTCAGTGAATCAATCAGCTGCCCTGCTATGAAAGAAGGATTTTACTCATTTGAGATAAAAAAATAAATCAGTGATTGATATTGTAGCCACAAACAAATAAATGTATGGGTAAGAGTAACAACACTTTTGTTTGTGGACGTCAGCAGAGTAGTATGTGGCCCAGGATGGATTTGCGTTCCCACAGTGAAAAGAATGTGACCACATGTGTCCCAGATCACCTCCTAATGTGGTCTGGGTGATTGGATTTCAAGCCACATTGAGGATGCATTTGGGTGTTTTCAGACCTGTAGAGTTGGCCACTTGTGATCAGATCACTCAGGACAGATGTTAATATCTGGTCTGAACGGGCTCACAGATCACGTAAATGCTTTTCAGTTGTGATTTTTCAGATTTTTCTCTTGTTTTGCTCTGTATATTTCTATGAACATTTAATGTTTGTGTTTCTTAGTGAACTGAAGTGGTTGGAGGAGAAGAAACAGGTGCTATTAGCAGCCAATGACCACGTTGAACGACTTCAAATGGACAAGGAGAAATTATCAGAGCAGAGGTGAGCAGGGTGGTTAAGTCACACTGAACCAGAGGACTCCACGTTATGAGGTGCATCTCCTGCAGAGGCGGCACAGCATGTGAAGAGCAGTAGAAATGTGGAAAGAGGAAAACATTCTGTTAAAAATAATTGAAACATGCATTCCACAGTGTACTGCAGGACACCAAGGCAAAAATCCAGAAAATGAAGGTGTACCAGGAGAGGTTGATGGAGTCTCTGGGGGACGTCCTGGAGAAGCATGTTCCTCCCCCTCAGATTGAATCCACTACAAACAGGAAGAAGAAGGTGCAGTGACCTGCATTGTGTTGTCATGTCTGACTGACCATTTACATGTAAATATCTGTGCTGTTACTGCTCCTGTGCTGCTTACCATTGTTTGTTTTCATTTTCAGAACGTTGAACTGGGGATCAATGAAAACTTGATTTCACTTAGTGAAATCCTGGAGGTCAGTTTGCGTGCACCACATAATAAGCATTAAGTTGAGTTTTTGTAAAACCATCTAATATTAAGCTTTGTTAATCCAAACAGATGTTTCCTGCCTGTCAGTAAGTTTTATTCTGAAGAGAGATTCGAACAACTAATCACAACTAATTACACGAGTGTGTAAATTATACAAATTGTGGTTTTCTTTACCCAAGAATGGCCCCTTTATATTTATATACTTTATATTTACATCAGGAGCGGCCGGCATGGTCCTTACAGTCGTCCAAATTGGATGAACTAAACAATTTTTCAGTGTTTATGACAACTGAAGGCTACTGATGGTTCCCCCAGTTGTGCAGATAGTTTCAATTTTATTACTGTATTAGTATTTTTATTTTTCACAACAGTTCTAAAATACAAGTATGTAGTGATGCAGAAGCTCCCACCTGTGGTAGCTGTTGAATGGTGCGGTAATGTCAATAATAAACACCATGCCTATACTTTCGTTGTTTATATTTCCAATAGAGATATACAGTCATACTCTCACTCCTATCATCCCTGTTCTGCCTCTCTGGATTACAGGTTTACAGACACATATTTTGCTTCAGAATGATCTAGTAATGAATGTGTGTATATCATCTATTGTCATCTCTCTCCTTCTCTTGTCTGTCTCTGTCCAGTGTGTTCTGTTTCACTAAATTAGTTAACATAAGTAACATCGTGCACTTTGACTGCAGATTTGTTTAACCCCAGTCTATCTCCTGTTCCCCTGAAGGTGCTCATGAACAAGGTCCTGAGCACACCACACGACACCTATGTGACGATAGACGACACATTCTGGCCACCCTACATAGAGATGCTTCTCCGCTATGGGATTGCGGTGAGGCACCAGGAGAATCACTTCAAGATCCGCCTGGAGACCTTCTTTTAGGGCAGTGGTGTATCACTTGTATATCAGTGTTTCTAATTCTAGTCTGCCTGTACAGTGCTGCTGCTGGTGTGTGTGTGTGTGCGTGCGTGCGTGTGTGTGTGTGAGAAAGCTGATAAGGAGGCAAACTGCCGTAAAGCAACAAGACTAATTTACTGTCTGTGAAGGTATGTTGTAGAGTGCATTTCAAAAAGAAATGAATTGCCCTTTCAGTCTTTTTACAAGTAGGTTTTATGTTAAGATCCCGTTTGTATGTACAAAATAACCATGGAGCTTTGTTCATTTGCCAATCGGTAATAAACAATGTACAGTATGTTAGTGTTTATCAGTGTCTTTGAAATTCTTATTTTATTCAATTTTATTGAAAGTGTACAAAACGTTTGAGGCCTAGAGATAAACCTGTATATACGTACATGTTAATTATTAGGTTGTTTCTATTTTCTTGTTCATATTCAATAAACTTTGGAGCTGCAGCTGATGTGATGTTAAATTGCATCCATAGGAAAAACTAACAATGATTATCTTCTCATTAATATGAGCAACCAGTAGAAATTCAATTCAGTGTTATTTGTAAAGCACCATATCATAACATACATTATTTCAAAGCGCTCAAGTCGAGACCTTACAATACAACAGAGAAACACAACAGTTCCTCCTCTAGAACCAGACTCAGTGTGGGCGGTCATCTGACTCGACCGGTTTGGGTGAGCGGAGGAAAATGGGGGAAAGAGGAGTTTGTTACTGCTGCAGTTCTCGCGAGAACTTGAGATAGCTGCAGCAGTAACTCAGAGGAAGATAACAGCAAATATTGAGTTGTTTTGAGTTGAATTTAAATATCTGGGCCTACAGAAACTTGAATAACACCACAGGCAATATAGAGGCATGTTATGTTTTTATACATTTGAAGATGTGGTCGCCAGTTACTTCAATTATATTTGATTTGACTGCAACGCTGTTTAACCCTGAGACTCCTAAATTGTTTTGTGGACTCAAACACTTCACTCATTTTTCAGTGAACTATCCCTTTAAGCTCTATCAGACTGGATTTTATAACGAAAAAAATACAACGATATTTATAGATGTAATGATTTTATTAATGATGTAGCACCTGTTGATAGTAATTATACTAACACTGCTACTACCAATACTACTACTACTCATAATAGATGAGTGGTGTCAGATCAGCAGCTCTGGAGTCAGAGAGAGAGAAATATCTCCAGTAAATGTATTAATGACAATGATCTGAGAGACTCTTTGTGCACATCAAGGATTTTTTTATAAAAATGTAAAACTTAATTCACAAAAAAACCCCACCGTGCGTCAGACGACGTCAGCACTGTCGTCCAATCCGGTGCCGCCGCCGCGTCAGCTCTAGAATTCCTGTGGGCGGAGACAGGATTCCGGTTCCGGGTGTTTTCATTTCCCCACTCGGAGGCGTCCGGTCCTCTGATTATGGTCTTTTACCAGAAACGACTTTCGATCGACTGATTCACGCACATTTCTCCTCATCGATAACGTCCCGCCGCAGCCGCGAACATGGCGACCCGCTCGGAGAGAGAAAAGGCCCAGAAACTGAACGAGCAGCACCAGGCCATCCTGTCCAAAATGCTGAGGGAGGACGACAACAAGTACTGCGCCGACTGCGAGGCGAAAGGTGCGACGTTCACACCGCCGACTTTTTATTTCCTCTCTTCCTCTACTAAGTTCACACTTTCACTCTGAATTCGCCGCTAACGCCGAGGAGCGACGTAACATATGCGTTGATTAGCATGGCTAAGCTAACCCGCTAGTTTGTTACTGGCTCCGGTCAGTCAGCTGACACCTCTTCCCCCTAAGCTAAGCTAAACTAAGTGGCTAACCAGCGAGCTAACTTCTCTTAACCCACATAAGCTCCCGGCAGCGTCTCTGCCCCGCCGCCTCCAACAGCTTCGGCTCCGGGTGTTACAGGCGTTTAACCACCGGTGGTAGCTCCTCCATGGGAACCACACATTGATCTTCATGTTGGCCATTTAATAAAGAGTTGAGATAATGTGAAGTCCCAACAAGATCATGCACGTGAACGTATCACACGCATCTCTCCTTAATAAAATAACAACCACCTCTTTGTTGTTGTTGCTTCGTCAGGTCCAAGATGGGCATCCTGGAATCTGGGAGTATTCGTCTGCATCCGATGTGCGGGCATCCACAGAAACCTGGGAGTCCACATATCTAGAGTGAAGTCAGTCAACCTGGACCAATGGACCTCAGACCAGATCCAGGTACTGATGATGAGACAAGATAGACAACGTTCATGCCATGTTGGGGAAATCCTATTGTAGCAGCAGGCAGTCTAAATGAGAGCCCACGTAAAAGTAAAACAAATTGAATAGACTAGAAATATGGAGAATATGTACATAAGTTACACATTTTTTAATACTGTGTGGTTGTGACTCTAGGGGTAGAGTCTGTCGCCCACTAACCAGAAGGTTGCCGGTTCCATCCTACATCAAATTGCCACTGACAGCAGTGTGTGAGTGATGTGTGGCAGAAAATGTGCTGCCTTGAGTGTGAGTGGCAAAACTGCCCTGTAAGGTGCTTGAAAGGTTATCAAGACTAGGTATGCGTAAAATAATTAAAGACCATTTACCAAAACTATCTACCATACATTTGTTAAGTTCCACAATAATCCGGTTAACTCTCAATCCCCTCCATTTCATATTCATATTCCTAAATGAGTGTTGAGTAAATTTGTTTTAAGGGTCATAAGAAAACTGATCTTGTCCCAGTTGTACTCTGTTAACAACAAGTCTTTTCCTTAAACCTGTGACAATAGCAAAACTTTCCATTTTCAAGATGTAAGCCCAGTAGGGCACTGTTTATAATGACTCCCTAGTGTGGATCGAGTGTCCCTTTCCCACGATGCAACTTGATAGCCTGTCAGGCTGCCGCATCATGTCATTTGGACGTTACCAAATACCATAACTACCAGTTTTTACCTTGCAAATAACCATTAATGAGAACATTGTAGTCATAATTACAACTGAAGCACGTTTTTGAGATAACAGAAAACTGTGAAAACACCATCAGGGTTATTTTCTCATGTCAGAAAGCTCTACTGGAGCCACAGTAAACGTTGTAGCACTGTTTTCCCTGCCTTAGCAGCACGAGTGATGATGAGCAAACTAATAAACTCAGAGTGGAGAACCCTTTAAATATTTCATTGTGCCTTTATGAAAAGTTCCCTCTTCTTATTAACCCTTCTGTCTTTCCTTTTATTTCAGAGTATACAGGATATGGGTAACACCAAGGCCAGGAAGCTTTATGAGGCCAACCTTCCAGATAGTTTCAGAAGACCTCAAACAGACCAGTATCCTTCACTCAGAGCAAAACAGTGAAATGATGTAGAAAGTCATTTGTTTTAAGTTGGTATGCTGCTTCTTTTTCCTTTAACTCTGACCTCAGAGCAGTGGAATTCTTCATCAGGGATAAATATGAGAAGAAGAAATATTACAGCAAGAATGTGACCAATGGGATCAGTGTAAGTACAAACAAAAGTGTTCAATATTTTGAACATACGGTTGATTAAGTTCCTCCATCAATGTTTTATGTGTTTATCTCATGTTGAGTTTATCTTGTGTTCTCAGCCTAAAGACAGTAAGAAAGAGAGGGAGCCAGACAGAGGAAGCAAGGTCTCATCCTACACCAAGGTATCAGAACACATCACCTTTTGAATAGATTTCTATGGACATCTCCTCTGCATTGTTTTTGACCGATTTTGACCCTCATTTGTATCTGCCTCTTATAACGATTTTATATTTTTCAAAGAGTGAAGAGTCCAGGCCAGTTCCCAAAATCAGCCCCTCAAAGACTGCAGAACCTGCTGTGAACCTACTAGGCCTTGGTGAGTGTCACTACCTGAAAATAAAAACAATCTACAGTGGGACTGAGATATTGTATGTGGAGTCAGGCAGAATATGACCTCAGCCTGTAATTGTTATTTTCTGTTTCCAGTTGTGCTGGTCTAATAAATTACTGGACAAACCTGTTGAGCCAGTTATTACATGCATATTATGCACTAGGGTTGCTATGTAATTCTCGATTATTGATCCTTGATTACTTTAGAAACAACAGTGTATTTATATAGGATGGTTGCAGGTTGGCTTAAACTGTTAGGTTGTAGCATGTTGTGTTGAGTTCTGTCTCAGATTGTGTACCACTGTTCCCTCACAGCAGACGAGAGCTTTGATACTGTGGTTCAGAATTCAGTCAGTTCAAACCCTGAGGGTCCCAGTGTTTCCCACAGAATTGATCCCGTCTGTGGTGGTAGCACGAGTGCACCTTTATGCGCAAACAGTTTGCTCTCTCATGTGCAACAAAGATTGAATGATAGAGAAGTTCTGGTGTGTTAGAGGAACTGCATTGAATTTGAGACATTAGCTCACGGTTGCAGCTGAAACTACGAGGTGTGGCTGTCTGTGTGGATGGTAAAAACTACACGGACAAGAGGACAAGTGTGCAAGACGGAGAATGAACATATAATGAGCAAATAGCATTGCAGACAGCGTTAGAAGCAAACAACTTACCTAGAGATCTCTTATGCTATTAAGAGAAGCAAACATGAGAGCTCCAATACTTTGTCATGCTCCTCAGAATTTTTGTTTACCCTTAAATGCCTCTGTGCAAGCTTGTAGTTTGCACGCCATCTACAGAGGCCTGGGCCATGGTGTCTTGTGCGAGTATAAACAAGGTTGAAACATGTTGGCTTGATGCATATTAATCAGGAAATGGACTTCAGAGATCATGTTTCAAAGGCTGTGTTCCTCTTTCAGACAGTTATTAGTGCCTGTGTAACACAGCAAGTATGTGTCTGTATATTCCCTTAAAGACAGAACCCTCACTGATCTGGGATCTGCTGAGCTGTAATGAAGTCTGTTCTTTGAAGTTTCTGCTGATGCAAACTATAGAAAACCCCCCCAGCGCTTTACATTAACTTTCTACCAGTAAACCACCATTATCCAGAGGAAGTGCCGCTGCTGCTGAATCACTCGCCGTAGAGAAGTAACTTCCTGTTTCACTTTCAGTGCTGGTGTAAACATTTTTTGGTGCTTTTATTTTGGATGATCAGAGTTAAATATCACAAAGAAAGAAGACAAAATACTTCCCAGTGACGGCACGGCACAGGCATCTTAATGCTATGAAAAAGTGGGGAGTGAGGTCATTTTGGTTTTCATAATTTAGGTTTGCTCATGGAGCCACTGCTGGGTCCGTTTTTCACTGGTTAGTAGTTACGTGGGTAATTCTGTCTGGACATATATCTGTTCAAATGTGCTGTTTTTCATAATCATATGTTGGGTTTGAACTACGTTGTATTTAATTTGTGTCCTGTCTTTTAAATGCAACAGCTCTGGCATTAGTAATTAAATGACAACACTTCATTACAGCTGTTTCATTTACAATGTTGAGATAATGGTGTTTATATCACTGATTGGCATGGAGGGGTTTTGCGATGTTTGGATGGGAGGTTTATTTTTGTTTTGTGGCTGATGAGCTACTATTGGTAAGCTGATTAATTTTTTATTGAACCAACCATTATCCTCACTGTGTTTGCAGTTGTGCAGCAGTGGGAGGGCACTGCAGTTAAATAAATACAAATGGTGCACAGTCCACATCAGTAAACAGGAGATCTGCTGGTTTGAAACCACTTTTCTCTGCAGTTAGAGGTTGTCTTAGGATTTATTATAAGTTCTTAGGAGATGCAGGTAGAATATCATTGAGAACTCATCAGTGAGTTATGCTGAATTCTCAGTGTTGCCTTTTCTAATGATGTTTGGTTATGTTACACCTGTAAAACCCTTTTTTTTTCTCCTTTCTGTCACAGACGCACCAACAGCTGCATCAGCTAACAATGGTAGCACAAGCCAGAACAACAATGACCTGGTTATATTCGGCCCCATGGTATCCAACCCCCTCCCTGCGTCCTCATCTGCTGCTCAGTTTCCTCAGGTAAAACCAAGCAATAACTCCCAAGTCCAGATTTAGAGCTAATTTCTAAATATTGCTCAGCAGGGTTGAACATTAATGGTTGTCTTGGTGTAAAACCAAAATTAAGTGTGTGATAAAAAATAAAACATCAAATGATTATCAGCAGCAGGATTGAGCCACAGGACGGCTACAATGCAGATGGATGGCCTCAAATGAAAGAGAGGCACAAACGCTCTTCAGAAAATAAACCCAGCAAATCAGGCTTATTGACTTAACATTTAATTAGGCTGCAACCAATAATCATTTACACTAGCCATTCATTTATTATTATTCTTCCAAAAACAGTGATACATGCTCAAATCAAGTCCTTCAAAGCACATAGGGGCGTCTTTTCTGACATTTTTGTAATTTCAGGTGTGTGTGTGTGTGTGCGCGCGAGTGAGTGACGAAGAGTAAAACCAGCCCTTTGTGTTTTGTAAAATATAAACTCATGGTGCCACTTAACTGTGTCTTGGCACAGGTACTGCGACTAAAATAACTTGTTAGATGTTGAGGATTTAATTAACCTTTTTATGACTGAACTAGCTACGACCAGGCCACAGATGAATTATGGGATGTTATTGTGCAGCACAGGCTATTATCACACCATTTATTACAGGATAAAATGTGGAAACCATCCTGTTCATTTTGGCTAAACACAACTTTTGGCTATTTGCCCATGTGTGACAACCAGGTCCAAAAACTGCCTAGACTCATTTATTCTAGTATGTAGTCTCTGTAAACCGATGAAGAATCTGTGGGCGAGACTTTTGGATGGAAAGGCTTCAGGTTTCCATTTCTAGTTTGCCCAATCACGTTCGAGCAGGTTTTATTGCCTCCAGGTAAACAATAGAGATTAGAGATTAGCCAAAATGTTGACTGGACCTAAAAGACCTACAAGAAGCAGCACTGTTTGTGTTTGATGTGGAGAAACATTCAACTTGTGTGATTAAAGAAACAAGTCTGACTGTAAACGGTGTACAGTGAATGGCCAGGATATCCGCTGTCTACACAGAAAGCTCTAAAATGTTAGCTGTTGCTTAGAGATGTCATTCAAAGATTTGAATCTAAAAGCTTTGAGTCCTGCACATAAAAAGGACAAATAGATTGTTTAACTCATCATTAACCGATGACAGCATCCTCAGGATTTTCTTCCTCCCTCCAGGTAAGCTCCAGTAACGCGGCCAGCACTCCAACACAAGCTCCCGCAGCAGGAGTGGGTGCCAGCTCAGCGTTGGGGCAGGGAGAGCTCAACCTGTTCAGCGACAGCAGTAGCACCACTAAAACAGATGACACAACCAAGAAGCCCCTGTCCAAGGACTCCATCCTGTCCCTCTATGGAACTAGCAACATGTCCCACTCACAGCCCGCTGGTGAGAGCTGCAATCGTCTGAAATTCATCCAAACATAAGCTGATGTGAAATACCATTGTATGAACCACAATGCACAAAATGACAGTTAAATTCTATATCAAAAAGGGGTCAAGGGGTCCGATAAGCAAAGAAGCCCCTCAAATGTAAAATGTTGTCTTATATACCAGAAGTTAAACTGTTTGTCTTAAATAAATATTTTAATTCAAATTACTTTCTTGTCACATTTAGGTTGGTCTCAAAAATTGCTGCGATTTAATTCCCAGCACCATTCTTCTTTGTGGTTGTTGAACACACAAAACAACGATTTATCATCAGTTGTTTAGTGAATAAAGCCACTCAGCTGCAGATTGAATCTCTGCTTGTCCATCCATGTACCTTTCTTCTTATTGTTTCTTAGTTTTGCCATCTCTCCTCTCAGCCATAACATTTTGTTTTGCCAAGTGACATCACTTGAATGGTGTCCAGACAGAGCAAGTAGATACTTGTGTGTATTTTCCAACTCGATGCCACCACAGAGGTTTCCCAACACTGCTGCCTGAAATATAAACAATTGTGTCTCAAACTTATTATTATACAGCCAAATATTTTACAAGCTCTGGAAATCACCCTCGTCTCACACGTAAAGATACTGGGATGTAGTATTAGTGTTCATAACATTATTCTGTCTTTTTCCTCCATCTTTCTTCAGCTGGCATGTTCATGGGCCCTTCCCAGATGCAGTTTCCTGTCCAGGGCCCTGCTGGTTATCAAGCCTTCCCCGGCATGGGCACAGCCATGCCACCCACAACCGTCATGGGTGCCATGATGGCTCAGAGCGGGGCAGCCATGATGGGGCCCAGTCCGGGCATGATGGTCGGGATGACAATGACCAACGGCTTCATGGGAAATGCGCCCGCCACTGGTGTGATGGGTATGGCCCCGAGAATGATGGGACCACAGGGCGGAGCTATGCCTGCAGGCATGGTGCCTGCTCAGGGCATGTACGCCATCCAGCCCGGGCAGCAGGCTCAGTGGAACATGGGTCAGGTACGGAAACACTGTCACTGCAGCTCTCGTAAGATTATATAACAAACAAGCAATTCAACAGTAAATCTTGTATTGTTGAGTTGAGTGTCAGGTGTTTGACACCTCTGACACGTGTGGTTTGCTTCACGTGTGACCGCACCCAGCTGCAGTGATGCATTGCACAATGGTGCATTGTGAGAGGTTGTTCTGGGGGTGGGCCAAACATTTAGCCACCACCAGATGGCAGAACAAGCATGATTTTAGTTAGTATAAGTCTACTGTATATGTGAATGTTTACTGTGTAGTCCATAATTGCAGCACAGCAATGTTACAGCTTCTACAAACAGTTTCAGAGCACTAGGTGATATGGAGCCTTTGGTTTGAACTGTACTCTGACGGCACATTTAAACTCCCTTACACTGACCAGAGCCATTATGTTTTTGGGTTGTCCATCTGATTCTTGGAAACGTGATATCTCAAGAACACCTGGAGGGAATTCCACACAGTGATCTTCTTGGCTTACACACTCACACAGTTGTTTGATTGTAGTTTTTAAATTCACTCTATAATAACCACAATAAGAAACTAGATATCTGCAAACCTTGTGCCCTTATCAGCCAGGTGCTAAACCAACAAAAAGTATGATTTCTCATTCATGTGCAAGACACACCTTCAATTTTATCCAAAGTCTTTGTTTACCGTCACTACCTTTTCAAAATAAAAGTATGTTGTTTCTCAATATTTATAATTTTATATTTTTATTTATTTTCATTTAATTTTTTTCTACATATGTGTACTTATGCAACTGCAATAAGGAAATTTCCCCTCTGTGGGATGAATAAAAAGTCTGAATCTGAATACCATTTCAAAAGAAAGGCACCAGACTTCAATCTGTTCAGACAAAATTAGCACAGACTTCAGAAGATCTATAAAATCGCATTATCATGAAAAACAACATATTATTTAGGTCATTTACAGGCAGAATGTGTGAGACTGTGCTCTCTACTCATCGGTACAAGTTATGGGTCATAAATCAGTTATTACATGTTTGATTGTTGTTAATTTTCCAGTGTTGCTCCTCTGTCTCACAACTGCAGATGAACCAGCAGATGTCAGGGATGACTCTGAACGGTGCAGGAGGTCAGATGACCTTTGGCCAGCCTCAGTCAGCCATGGGTGGTTGGGCAGCAGCTGGATCAGGCCAGACTCTGAGCACACAGCTATGGAAGTGAGCCTTGGGGCGGGTCGATGGTCGGGCAGAGTAAGAGTCGAGGTTGCAGAAAGTGCAAATATATATCTTGTGCTCCTCTGTGCTTCACTATGAACTGATGCCTATCTCCATCACAGACCAGCCTTCAGAACATGAAAATTGTATCTTGTTTTTTTTCTCCTCCTTCTCCTTCTCTCTGTCTCTCTTTCTCTCTATTGTGTGAGTGAATTGGGAGTCATGCAGGATTACAGCCTGGCAGTTTCTGCCTGTCGTATGGTTTTTGAACATAACTTTTATTTTCCTTTTTTGGAAAAGAAAAACTACAAGGAGATAACAGTCCCAACAAAAATGATATCGACATATCAGAAAAGCTGCAGGACCAGTTTCACGCTTTTATTGTATCACTGTATCATTATAAGAATATAGAACATTTAAATGAATCATATTTAAAGGGAGAAGATATGACTCTTCTAGTCTCAGTACTGCTCCCAAATGTACAGCGCTGTATAACCTTCTTTTAAAGTACTTGTGGTTCCCCTATAAAATTAAAGTAATAATAAATAATATGCTTTGATGTGTCCTCTATCATTCAACAGTTGTGTTTGTTAAAAGGCTGAAAACTAGGAAATTGTGAATGAGGGTTGGTGTTAATTAGAAGGTCAGGTTGATTTCCAGTAATCTAATACAATTAAAAAAAAATAACTTGCTGGAATGTAATTTAGCCATAATCTTTTTAAAAGCTATAACATACTAGTTATATTTAAAAGAAAACCATGCAGATTGTCTTTGTTTACATCATGTGACCCATGAGGAGATTCTGACAGATTGGTGGTAGCATCAATTGCAACAGGTTATTTTACACCACAGGAAATTTTGCAACATGACCTCTTGGGTAATTCAATTTTTTTTGTTAACTTGCTCAAATCAGTTTCCTGATGGGTCACGTTGCTTGTTCAGTTATTTTAAGGGTCGGGGCTGAAATGTTTGGGAACCTCTGTTCAATACACATGCACATACAGGGACACACTCTGAATCCAACACAGAGAGAAATAGTGCTTGTACATAGGAGTCGGGATTACAGGTTCATATAAACAAAACACCAGAGGAGTCCCATTTGAATCTCCCACAGAAAATATTCCCACATTAATGATTTAACAATGGAGACTGAAGAGAGTGTGTTGTTTGCGGCTCCTGAAGGCTGTGCAATTCCTGTTCCAGCCCTCAAGATGGCAGTATTGTCATGTCGAAAATTATTTCACAGCAATAACACATTCACACTTGATCTATGCAATCTGAAAACATTGCTCTTTAAAGGTTTTGGTGTATCCTCACTGTGACATGGTCACTGTGACAGTGAGTACTCAGGACTGACACTGTGTGTCACGTCTGCTTGTAGAGAACAGAGTGAAAAAAGACTTGAACAATTGTTCAACACACACACACACACACTTTAGTTTGATACTCTTACGATTGTAAATATCAATCCCCACATAGCAACATCATTGTCATATCTTAATCCTAAATCTGCTGGTTTTGTACAGAAATCTATATCTGTAATTATTTTGCACCCATGTGTTTCTTTTGGCAGCTGCCTGCCTATACCTGGACTAATTTGAATCATTGTGTTTTGGTTGTAAAAAGGTGCGACATCTGTTTTTCCAACAGGTTTTAATGAGGTTGATGGTGAACACCCGTCTTGTGGTTTAAACATACAGGTGGCAGCATTGTCTTAACTCCTGAAGCAGGGAGGTGCCCTTTTTAAAGCCTGTGGCCAATATGAGCTACAACTCAACATGTTGCTCACACTAAACGCTTACTGTTCAGTGCCTATGTGCATGTTCCGTAATTTTCATTTCTCTTTAATTTATTTAGATTTTAATTGTAGGTGCCCTGATTTGATTGCTTCTTCCCCCTTTCCGAACATTTGAGAACATGCTATATACAGAACATCAGCTTCTTTATGCACCCCTGCTTTTTTTTAACAACTGGTGCAATGAATGTGCTTTTGTTTAAGTTTATTAGGACCCTTCGAGTCATATTAGCTCAAGCTTACAGCATTTGGAAAATCAGAGTCACTCTTCAGTAGCAGCAGTAGCAATTTTGTAGGGAAAAAGTGCCTCACGCTGCTTCTGGGAGGTTTTCATCAGTTGTTCTTTCACTGGATATTACTCCCACAGTTTATGAATCTTAGAGGGGATTTACACAGAATGCTTTACTTTATAAACACACTATATCCAAGTTTAGGTTTCTCCACCCATTGCATCATGGGAGTAAACATCCCAGCCCACATGGAGGCGCTAAAAGTGAGTGCAGTCTTAAATAATCGGGTTTGCAGTCACTACAGAAAAATGCACCAGGATCAGATGTATTGTTTGAACAAGCTCTCCCTTTTTTGATAGCCTACAGTTTAGATAGAGTTCTGCTAAGCTGCAGTAATCTCCGTGAGACCCGCCCAGGTTGCTCCATCCTGGTCTTCAAGCCCTCAGAATTACATGTAGGGTGTGGTCCCTCAAACCAGCCCTACTTGTTACCCCTCTTCCAGTCACATGCATGTTAAAAACAGGGACACAATAGTCACAGTTCATTTTGAATGGTGGGAATAGACTGATAGTGACTGGTCTGGCTTGCACAGGGTGAATAAACTCACAGCTGTGCAAATGCATGAAAAATCACACCTGTCTCACGCCTGGCAGGCCCTGAAAGCCCCTCAAATGTGCTTGGCCTTGTTGCGCTCTCTACCTCTCAACTGTTCCTACGCCTCGCTGCAGCTCACCAGCCCGTCTTGAAAACTTTCACAGTGAGATCCGATGCCATACAGCGTCTAAGACCTTTAGCGAGGACGTTCGGCATTCCTCTCAGCTTGTGTGTCAAACCTAACACTGGTTGAGAATAGAGTCCGTCAGCCGAGTGAAGAATGCCCCCCCCCCCCCCCCCCCCCCCTCCAGGCCCTTGATGGACTTTCTGACCCTGAGACGGCAACATTCCTGCTGATACGGACACCAAACTCCGGTTTAACTCCTGCGGACATGACTTACACTTAACCAAACATTTCTCTGATATGAGAACGCAATGTGGTTTCGTAAAATACCACAGTGAGATAAAGCAGGCCTACAGTCAAGGCAGCTCTCTGATAAGACTTTTTGCTTTAGCTGAGATTATTTCCCAAGATGTTCATATAACCTCTGTAATTAAACTGCTTTTTTATAGGTAACTGATCCTGTGACTGTTTTGCATGTAGTTGTTAACAACACATTGTGGTTAGGGATTCAGTTACAGGAAGATAAGGGTTGCACACACCGGGAATGTTACAGTTGCCTCCGCAGTTTGACAATATCAAGACAGACAGCATCAAAGTATCTAAACAATGCTGGCTTTCATCTTTCTTCCAATGAACTTGTCATTAATTCAACTAAACTGAGCTCTTGTGACATCGAGTGAGTAACATATTTGCCTCTGCCATGATCTCACTCTGTTAGCCTCGGGCTAGCCTTAGATGGCAGACAGCCACAGAGAAGAAAAACAGAAATGACTGTTGGCAACTTGGCACGGCTTCTGATCGTGTTCCTTTGTGCAGCCACGCGTAGTTTGTCTTTTCATGCTGTGGTTTCTTGTCCGTCTTCGCCTTATCCAGCAGGCATCATAAACCAAAATGTCTGATAGTAAATTAACTTGAATGATGACAGCTTTTTACACCAAGGTGAGGCTCTGCTACAAATTGAATCTAATCCTCTCACCGCTCCCATTTCCAGCAATGCAGCCTGGGTGGTGGTTAAGTAATCATTCATTAAACAACTCAATAAAAGTAAGACAATGTAGTTGTGCTGCTTCTGAAATAGCCTCTCCTTGTTTAGCTGCAGTTTTTACTGCAACATCATACTTGGCTTAAGGGCAAATAGATTGAGATGATGAAAATATGACTCCTCCACTGTAGCTTGGTTCAAGTCCAGAGACTGTCGTAACTCAGGCTATCATTACAGTTCAGACAATGATGAAACCAACACGTCTGCATTGAAGTAAATTGTGTTTATTGTCTATGTTAGTTTATAAGATGAGGCATTCAAGGTCACTGATATCTGTAGGACCCCAGAAGACCTGACCTTAAAGGAGAAGTTCGATTTTTTTCAACCTGTTCCTTATTTCCAGCATATGGTATGTAGATCTACCCATAAAGGTTTGGAGTAACTTGGAGTCCTTCGGATGCTTTTAGATCCACACGCAATCGGCGTATATCCACCAGGTGATTGGGGCATCCACAATACAGCCTCTAAATAACGCATTATCTGCCGTGAAACTCTTTATTTACTATGAATCACCAGCACTAGTCCCCTGTGAGTCCAAGTTGCTTTGTTTACATCCTGGGCTTTCACTGGGGTGACATATAATGACAGACAGCTGAGATAGACCTGCGATTGGTCGAGCTTGTCTGTTGGCGAGACCTCCCTATCTCCACTCCATACCCTGATTAGTACTGCACAAAATCTGGCTCCAAATGAACAAGATGGTAGCTTTCATATATTTTGGCTTCATTTCTGCATAATGGGAGAAAGTGGAGCAACGTTGACAAAATATCTCTGTCCAGGCGAGAACACAAAAATTACTACAAACGCTCACGCCAGACCAATACATGTTGATCAACGATCCCTCAAACACCAGAGAAGAACATTGTGAGCATAGTGAGTGAGCTTCTTGCTAACCAGACGGATTCATTTGATTCTTGATATGATGCATATGATTCTTGTTGTTTGTTATCCGCCAGTAAACTGAGAAAAGAAAAAGAACATGGAGAAACAGGATGTCTCCATTTTTGTTGTTGTTCCTGGCACATTACACAAAGCAATAGTGGGCATGCTCAAAGTAAACTGTGATGTCATTGCCAAAATGTCTAACTATTTCTTAAACACCTACACTGTCTCTATAGCCATTCATACAGTTAATTACTAATCCCAAAACTATCCACCTTGAACAATGGGGTCTTTACAAATTACTTTTAACTTGTTTAGCATTAGGGCAACATCCGATATTATATAGTCTATATTCTTTAATGCATTATCTATATCTCACATACTGTCATTTTGAACATGGATGCACAGACAACTTTAAGCATTCGTATCTTCTTTAGACACTGAAATTATGAAACCACCCACATTACCCACATTATAAACATGGGAAACAACTTTAAAGTACTGTAATTAATACAGCAGCATCTTAATCTACTTTGCTCTGTAGCAGGTTTTCCTCAACAGGACTAGTGGGTTTGACACTGATCTGGGTAAAATGGTCTGATCTTGAGGCAACGCCTCTCTATGACCTCTAGATTTTCACATCTAATTACATGCATAACTCTAAGGGCTTTGTCATCAACTATCATTATAACAGTGTGCAAGAGACGCTGATGTGCAGAGAAATGGGTCCAAATATGGCTGAGTGAGGCTCCTCAGAGGGGGGGCTGCATTTTGCAATTGGATCCTCTCTGTAATCTCTCCCTTTTCCAAAACCAACATTACACCATCGTTCAAGAATCGCAAATTCTTCATAGGATTTCTTTGTAATTTCCGACACTGACTTTTACCAAGCGCAGCGGCTCAAGTGCTGCTCTCACTCCCCCTGTACTTGTGTCTCTCTAACACACACCACATGGACATAACAATTCCCTGTCCTCTTCCACACAAAACATGCATGAAGTCACTGTGCTGTGGCCGAGGAGCCCCACCCTTCTCAGAGCTTTATCACAGCAGCTCATTGGTTGTCTGCTTTCGATCAGAACGCATATACAGAGGCCAAAGTGCGGTACCTGATGGCACCTGTTTCCACAGTGACTCTCTTTGTTTGGTTAGTCAGTGTTTGCATTCCCACTCAATATTTCTGTCGTGAACCCTGTGTGTTCTTGTTACTAGGTGACAGGCTTCATGTAACACTGTTGAAAAGCCTCCGGGGCAAAGATTAGTCAGCCGCCAGGGTGTGCCTTGTTTTAAAAAGCTCTTTGGGTCATTCACTTTTATTTGCTCACACAATTTGCACTTTTCTGAAAGTTTTTCCTGCGCTGCTTTTAGTTTGCAGAGCATAGAGTTCAACACTCGCTCTTCTCTGGATACTAATGCTTTCCACTCTGGGAGCTGGGAACCATTGTTCACCCTTTCCTGACAACAGCTCCTGTTACATAACCCTCACATCCCACCTCCCAGAACGTAATGCAGTTGCTATGACGACTGCATAAACAGGCCGGTGTTATGGAAAAAGATGTCGATGCCAAAAAGTCACTAAACAACACAAATTTCATGTTCACCAGCATATTTATTTTTCAAACCAGTCACACAGACAAACACACACTGTACATCATGTATTTCTTCTTCTAAACTGCAAATGTTTCATGCTTTAACTTTTACACAGGCGTCTCTTTCATCATACCTCAGGTTTTTTCCAGTACAGTTTCATATAGTTTGAGTGTGTGTTTGTGTGTGTGTTGGAGAACAGCTTGTCCTGCCAGTTGGACCTTCTAGCTGGAACTGCGCACAGTGGTGGTTGTGACTGTGGTCTTTGAGCCCCCTGTTAAAAAGAAACAAAAAAGATCATGACGTTTGTAATTACACTTAATACACTTTGGTTATATTGTAACTTGTTGAAACAGACATCTCTTACCTGTTGGTCTGTCATGAGAGAGATGGAAGGAAACAGTAAAGACAAACAGTTAGAGGAGAGGCCATGTGATTATCTTCTTAATAATTGGTATCAGCATGAGTATCAGCATGCACGTGTGTATTGCCCCTATCTACCTGGACTCCTCTGTTTCCAGCAGGCTCCTGTAGGTGGCGATCTCCTGCTCCAGCCTGGTCTTGATGTCCAGCAGCATCTTGTACTCCTGACCCTGCTGTTCGATGCTGGCGCGCACGTTGCCAAGCTCTGCCTCAAGCATGTTGATTGTGTTCTGGAAGCCGTTGAGCATTATGCTGTAACGATTCTCTGTCTCCGCTAACGTGTTCTCCAGCGCCCCTTTCTGTTGGAGAGGTAAAGGAAAAACTTGATTTGCAACATGCATATTTCACCGTTGTGAATCATTTGGGAAAGTTGTGACAATTTCAAGCTATAGTGTGTAACCACCAGCCCCACCCTGGATTATTTATGTCAGACAGACACAAAGGTATGTCTGCATTCCATTTTGGAATAGCAGAGGTGTGTGTAGAAGGTTTTTTAGTAGCAGTGACTTCTCTGCTGCTCCTCTGTTGCACAGGAGCAGTGTGTTGCTCCTGCAGGGAGTGTTGAAGGATTGACCCCAGCTGGGCACACTCATGGGAGTGGGAGTGCAACCTTTTTGGGCGATGCACTCCCGCATTCCTGCAGTTTACTTCAAGCTCTTTGATAATTTTCAGAATTTGAGCAGATGTCTGTGAAATGTTTTCCCCAGCGGGAGCCCCTCCTTTCTCTCGAATACAGCTCCCATCATTCTTATCTCTCTCCCTCTCCCACCCTGCTTTCCATCTTTCAGTAAAGTCTTCTTCTTTCACCCTTCTGCTCTTGACCCTCTAACACTGGCTGTTTCTTCATTTCCCCCCTTAACAAGACAGGGATCAGGGAATGTTGCTCATATAAGGCAAGATCAGTAAGATGAGAACAGATGGTTTGGGTTAGAGATGGGGGGGGGGGGTTTCACCATGCTGAGCTGAGACTGCAGCTCGATCTCCAGGCCCTGCAGTGTGCGCCGCAGGTCATTGATCTCTGTCTTGGACGTCTGGATTGTCTCTGTGCTAATGGCCACCTCCTTGGTCAGTGTTGCCGACTGGAGAGAGAAATAAAGTCATGTTTAGTTTTGCTGATTGCTGTCACAGAGGATTATGTTTAATTACAGGTTAGACTGCGGAGGGAGTGAACCCAGTCATTTGCAACGTGTGGGATTAGTTGCCTTTGTTTATGGGAAAACCTTCTCACCCTCTCATTAAACCAAGACTCCTGGTCGCGACGGTGTTTGTCGGTGATGGATTCATACTGGGCACGGATCTCATCCAGGACCTTGTTGAGGTCCTGCTGGGGTGCGGCATCGACCTCCACGTTGATGGTGCCGGTAAGCTGAGAGCGCATTGCTGCCAGCTCCTAAACAGCCAATGGGAGGAGAGAGAAGTTAGCGTTAAGATCTTTTGGCAGAGTTTCAGAAATCTACAGGTGTGTTGAAGCAGATTCCCATTATACTAGCAAGCAGTATTTATCATAGCAGGAGGAAGTGTGTCAGTCACCTCTGCGTGATTCTTCTTGAGGTAGGCCAGCTCATCCTGCAGGCCTTCGATCTGCATCTCTAAGTCGGCCTTCGTCAGGGTGGTCTGGTCAAGCAGGCGACGCAGGTTGGCAATGTCAGCCTCGACAGACTGGCGCATCATGAGCTCATGTTCGAATCTAACAAGTTTGAAAATGAAGAGAGAGCGGTAATGAGCAACAACTTCAACTTCTCCAAGATGAGGATAGGTCCACAGAAGTATCAAGACTCATGCTTACTTGGTCCTGAAGTCATCAGCAGCCAGTTTGGAGTTGTCAATCTGGAGCAGGATGTTGGCGTTGCCGATGGTGGCAGCAGCGATCTTATTGAAAAGCAGCAATGAGGGGGGGGGGGGGTTACAATACAATTCAAATATATAAATTACTTAAAGTAGTTAATCAACTGGTTTTAATTCTGATATGTTTGCACCAGAGGCCTGACTCTTTGTAGTGAGAAAGCTGCATCTGATTCATCACAGTAGCTGTGCATCATGTTTCACAGCACTTAACAACCTTTTTTGATCATGTTGAGCTTTGAGAAATCATTTCATTGTAAACTCAACCCTCATCACAAACATCATACACACTATATTAACAAGAAAAAAAAATACAATCCCATGCACAAGGGAAATTGTCAGGACATAGTTATGACGTGACAATTTGTAGTTACTCTTTTACCCTCTTTAACCCTTCTCTTGATAATCATTAACTGCACTGCAAACATTTGACTTGTCTGGTGTTAAAGCTGTCGAAGTTGGTACACACTATACCTTGTCCTTCAGGTCATTGATGATGGCCCAGTAGTTGCTGTAGTCCCTCTCTGCTGCAGGCCCCTTCTGCTCGTAGTACTCTCTGATCTGCTTCTCCAGCTTGGTGTTGGCCGTCTCCAGAGAGCGGACCTTCTCCAGGTAGGAGGCCAGACGGTCGTTCAGGTTCTGCATGGTGGCCTTCTCATTCTGGTGCACGTGGGACTGATCCAGGACGTTGGACAGGTCAATGCAACCCATGCCACCTCCATACCCGGAGGAGAGGGTGCGCACCTGGGAAGATGAGATGCGAGGGCCTCTCAAGTTGAATCCTGATATACTGTGAGCCTTGTGGGGAAGACTGCTTGTTGTGTAGCTGCGGCTCTGTCTCATCATGGAGGGGCCGCTGATCGTGCTGTGGCTTGCATACATGATGGCTGGCTGGCTGCTGGTCACGAGAGGACACGAGGAGAGAGGACTGTTGTACAGCTGTAGACTGTAGCAGGACTGTAGAGTTTGATAAAGGGAGGCAGGCTCTTGATATAGTGCTGGACCAGGGCGGGGTCAGTGTGGGAGGAGGGAGGCTGAGAGGGAAGGAGGGAGTTTTCCTTAACACTACCACCACAGGCTGAGCAGAACCTCTGTTTGTTTTCCTTCAAGGACCAGGGTTTGGTTTCTTCCCACTCCTGTGAGGAAACTGTTATGCAACTAGTCTGCGTGTGTGTGTGTGTGTGTGAGTGTGTGTGTGTGTGTGTGTGTGTGAGTGTGTGTGTGTGTGTGTGTGTGTGTGTGTGTGTGTGTGTGTGTGTGTGTGTGTGCGTATTTGTGTACTGTTTGTCTGCATGTATAAATTTGACTGGTTTAATAATTACCTGCAAGTCTAGTCTTGATCACATGAGTCACTGAGTATCCTTATGCAAACAAAAGGTGCAGTTATTGTTTTAGTGTCCCGCCATGAGTCAATACAACAAGTACTCTACAAATTTCTTTCATCAGTATCAGATACACTTTTAATCTGCAGTCAACCAGATAAAATCAGCAGCTAATAAAGTCATTATTGTCTGACAGCCGTAAGGAAACTTTATAGCCTTAAACCATAAAATAGTTTTTGTTTTGCATATCTTCAGTCAAACCCATTTAGGGGAATTCTTCATTCCCCCATTGTTCAACATATCTCACAACATCCCCCCTCAGTCCTATATCCTGTGTGTGTTACATGACATTGTGTGTTTGTGTCTGTGTGCATGTATGTGTGTGTGAGCATGCAGAAGTGTGTGTGTGTGTGTGTGTGTGTGTGTGTGTGTGTGTGTGTGTGTGTGTGTGTGTGTGTGTGTGTGTGTGTGTTGGACAGAGTTGGACTCTGGCCAATAACTGTGCTCTTTTCATGTAACATCTGGAGTCAGCGGAGGGGCGGTTGGGTGTGGGGTGGTACATGGGGTCACCTCTCTGTCAAAGGGAGTAGTGCAATGAGTCATGCTTCATGTGTTCTGGGTGTATGAGCAGGGTTTGGTCCCGCTGTACGGAGCTGTATTAAATTATCAAACAAATTTTATTAGAGACACATGTGGACAAATTAGAGGATTATTTCTAGAATCCACTAAATCACTGAAAACCAAAACCCTATTCTTTTATTTAACCTTTTTTAGCCAAACCAGAAATGCATTCTTAACTGTACAGTACCTTTCCTAACAAAAATAATCAGAAACCATTCTGGATAGAAACAGGTAACTTTTAGATCTTAATGGTAATTCTGTTATTTTTTTCAACCTGGGACCTACTATATGTTAATAAATATGAGTATGTGGAGTCAGCCTAGCAGCCGCACTGCATCTGCAGTGTCATCTAATAGGACAACTGCGATAGTCCATAAAATGTCTACAAAAGGGCCTCGTGTGGCTTGTTACTTTGGAGAAGGTTCCTGTCAGAGGTCAAATCCTAATTGTCGAGAAATCAAGACTCTTCATGGCTTCAGCTCTTGAAGGTACAATGTGTAGAATCTTATGATATCTAGTGTTGAAGTTGCATGTTGCAGCTGAACACCCCTCACCTCACCCTTTCCTTCAAAAAGTGAAAAAGAACCTGTGGTAGCCTTCAGTTGTCATAAAAACTCAAAAGGTGTTTAGTTTGTCCAGTTTGGACTAATGTAAAAAAGATAGCGGCCTCTGTAGAGATGGTCTCCTCAATGTAAATATAAAGTGTTTAAATATAAAGAGTATTTTCTGGGGCAAAGAAAACTACAATTCATACAATTTAGATGAAATAAACTAGTGAAAACATGATTAGAATTATTCTACATTAAATATCTGCCAATAGTTCCCTTTCACCTAAATCTAACACACTGGACCTTTAACAAAACGTGGCTGCTGAAATCTATAGGCTTCTACAGGGAGTCTAAAAGTGAGTTGATTTGACTACCAAAACCAGGAGTGCTTAAAATGGATCCACCCATTGTCCATTTTCATGCTCAACCTTCCTCTTATGAGACAAGGTAGCATGACTACGAACATTTATCCTGACCTTTAACTGTTTTCATTGTGATGTTCACCTTGCAGGTCATGGCTTCATATTTAGCATATAGAGACACATGAGAAGCATAAATCATCTTTTCTAACTCCTAGCAAGCAAGTCATTACAGATATTTCCTTTAATGTTAAACCATTCATTTAAGGTCAACTATTAAAAAAAGTATATGTAAACAAATTCCCATCTGTAATTCACGACTTTCGACTATTTTAGCCATCCAAAAATAATTTGCTCCAACAAAATTCATCTTTGAAAAGGGAAGAAAGTTTTGTTCCAGCTCTATAAATAACCGTTGAAGCCTTTTGTGGTTTGAGAGTTGAAACAGATCAACAGATCAACTGTTAAATATAGTCTGAGCAGGCCTGTCACATTATGAAAACAGTGAAATCCTCTACACTAAGAACCTTACTGAGAACGTGAAAAACTCCCACTTAATCTCAGAGGGGAAATATGCTACGAACCCTAGAAGGTGCTGTGAGGTGTCCCATGGGTGCAGAAAACGGAAAACTTTTGTACAAGTTTTCTGTTTGTTGTCCGCAAGACAAATTTGTCATTTGATCCTGGATCCAAAAAATGCCATGTGGATGAATCGTTTTTATGCTGAGGATTCTTTGGATTGCAGCTGAATCAGTTAGTCTTGGCAAAGAGATGGACAGGAACGGCCAAATACCTTGCTGGTTGGCTTGTCTGCTGAGACAAAGCTTTGTGTAAAGTAGGTTGGAGACAAGCGACCGCTTCACAACATGTCAAGGCAAAGTGGATGACTTAATAGCTTGAGACCATAGATGGGAATTTTCACTAAAACCAAGCCTGTGACTCATTCACACAGTGGACTGAAATTCAAAGATTCTCCTGAACAACGCTGCAGGAAACTCTTCTCCAAGTTTTCATCTGTGTTATTTGAAGTATCAGTACCACCTATTTGTTTTCTATATATTGTGGTTACTATGGTAAATGAGTCAGACGTGTTTATAGCTTCTCATGTGAGTTCAGACCCAGATTGAGGTGCATTTTACTATCTGACTGAGCAGGAGTTCGAAAAAAAGTATTGAGTATTTACTCAATACAAGCAGGACTTGCAAGACGTTCCCTATCTTATAATAAACACACATGATCTATATCTGAGGCTAGATCGCTCATTCTACTCTTAAATCCAATACATCTTCAAAGGCTTTCATACTAACTTTATCTCAAACTTAAGATGTTTCATTATAAACTGCATGACTCAGTAGAAAGACTTCTCCACCCTTTCCCCTCTTCAGATCAGACTGCTTATTGACGAACTGGAAGTCTTAATAAAGATAAGGTCCCAAACAGACTTCAACCTTTACTAAAGGATTTCTTTTCCTGGGTAAGAGATGCAGCAATCTGTGCAGATCAGCTATTGCACTGCGCATTTGTCTTTCACAGGGCAGCTCATTAAAATCGAAATGATCAAATTTAAAGTGGCAAAACTAACTTTGAAAAAGGTCAAAGAAATATTTCAGGCTCATAAATCGGCCCCAAATCACCTTTGATTTACGACTCACAATGAGCGGTAATAGGAAGATTTCCTCTTGCGACAACGCTCATTTCCTGCTTTTCAGATTCTATTCAGTGCAAAGACAAAGGCTCAGGGCTCATGGAGGAACGAGAGGAAGTCCAATCTTCTGTTTCTAAACACATCAACTCAATGTTACCATAGACTCATAACACCATCACAATAATCCACTGTTTTTTGGCTGCATAGCAACATCAAGGATGGTAGAATTATGTGTCACTCCTGCTTGAATGTCATCTATTGTTGTAACTTCTGGATGGTCTGGATTCCTGCACCTGATGGCAGATACTGTACATAACCTGGGCTGTGCACATCAGTCTCATGGTGTGGTGGGAATGAGAGGTAGCCAATGTTCTCATGTCTTTCACAAACCGGTTACTTCCGTTTTTGAAAAGATAGCAGATATGACATGTCATATACCGATGTTACACTGGTGCCCCTTCGTGCTTTGTTGCAGCAGCTTAAAGTGTATATACTCAACTTAAAGGCTACAGTTCAATATGTTTCTCAATACTGTGTTTCTCACTGTACATATTCCTTAAAAGACATAGCTACGCAACATTTTTTAACCTTACTTACTGTAGACATTGTTTTTACAATTACTAGTTTATACTTGTATTATCATATTATGATAGTTATTATATTATATTTGTATAATTATACTAATTTCCATTGCATAACAAGTGTATATACTGTCTGGGAATTAAGTTTATCATAAAATAAATTATTTCATTATCAAATATAATTGTAAAAGCAACTGAAGACAAGACAAAAAAGAAGCATTTAAAAAGAAATTAAAAGAGTTAAATATAGATAAAAGATAAATAAATAAAATAAGAAGTAAAAGAGCGAGATAGTATAACAGTGAGTAAATATTTGATTTAACAAAAGGCAGTGGCTTCAGCACTGATTTAAAAGAGTTGCAGTGGATCTGCAGTTCCCAGAGCTCATTCCACAAATGTGGGGCATTGAACGCTGCTTCTCAATGTTTAGTATCACATGTACATAATTTGCAGGTACGTTTAGAAATGTACTAAAATACTGATATCTGCTTAAGTCATGTAGCCTGTGCAACGTCTTGAAATAGTTAGCTAACAATAAAGTTAGCAAACTAAAGGTCTTCCAGAATTTGACTTTCTGGCAGATCCCACTGGCTCATAAATGATGACATTTTTCTTATCATATTAGGGTTGAATAACAACAAGTGATAAAATACATATGATAAACATTGTTACCTCTGCCAACAAGGTTATGTTCTTGTTTGTTTGTTGGTTGCTACTGACAGAGGTTTTTCTTGAAACTTAGTGGAAAGATAGGACATAGGCCAAGAGAGCCCACTTCAATTTTGGCAAAGATTGGGACTAACGGGTGGATCCAGGATGCAGGATCTTGATGAAAAAAATAGTCGTATGCTGATATCTACAACTGTGTGCAATTTGGTGCAGCTTGATTGAATTTAAGGGGAATGTTGAGCCTTGCCAAAGGTATGTGCTCTACTGAATGCCACTCTGGTTTGATTAATGTATGTGCTCTGTTTTATTTTGACTCTTGAAATCATTCTCAATGCCCAGCCAATTCCTAAGGTTGTTGAAAACGTATGGAACTCTGCATGTGCTGCTATGTTTCTCATTTATCTCGAAATGAATGCAGGGTCAAATGCAGGATATCCAAATGACCAGTGGCGGCCAAACAGAACATGGCTTGTTCTGTAAATCAGTTCTCAACTTTATGACTTTTATGAACAGCTGTATTCACCCTCGGATAAAGTCTATTCAGGCCTCTATAACCACCTACACAACAACACTTGCAGAACACCTATTCAGAATGTCTTGTGCTGCCCTGCATACAGACAGATACATGCAATAGTGCATCAGCAGTGATAGCAGCTCTGTGAAGGGTTAGTAACAATGAATCACAGATGTGGAGCCTCCTCTAGAATGTACCACACCCCTCTACAGGCTATATGACATCCTGCTCAACTACCTGCAATAATATCCCAGCATGCAAGTCTAACAAATGACCTGGACTGAACCACTGACTGAGCATTTCCAGTAAAATATGCTGAGAGGTGGGATTACCCCTGTGACCTGTGTGTGTGTGTACGTGTGCATGTGTGTTTGTGTGTTTGTGTGTGTGTATATGTGGGTGTGGATGAATGTGTGTGTGTGTGTGTGTGTGTGTGTGTATGTGGGTGTGGATGAGAGTGTGTGTGTGTGTGTGTGTGTGTGTGTGTGTGTGTATGTGGGTGTGGATGAGAGTGTGTGTGTGTGTGTGTGTGTGTAATATCAGCTGCACATTTAAACTCTCTTGTGTCACTACACCTACCTTCACACATTCCAACAGCACAATCAATCAAGTTATATTAGAACATAGTTAGGTTTGTCTGAAAGTGCTTTATTCCTTATGGTCTTTTGTGTACTTCATCCATCTCTTCAGATTCACAGTGATACAGCATGTGTGTGCTAAAAAAAAGGTGGTGTCACATTTATGGAATTTCACATGACACAAATAAAATTAACATCTCTTAAGTAAATGCTTTCACTAGCTCTCTGCAGTCTTTCCATTTAATTACAAAGAACGTCAGAACAAAACTAAAGCTCGACAAAGATATGGAGAAAACAAACATTAAGCTTTGTGCCTTAACCTTACTTACACTACGGGGAAGAGATATTTCAATATACAGTCGACAAAAAAGGCTGTGAATGATAAAAATATTATGTTGAAAACCTTTGCAAAGTTTATAAGAGGGAAAGTTATTCGGTCTTCAGGGACTATTTGTCTCCCAATGCAACTGATTATCCCACGGCCACACCCGTCCTGTTCTGAGCTGTGGAGGTGAGATTTACTGATGAAGTGCACCATCTAGTGATCATCCATCAACCTGCTCACCATGTAAACTGAGCGAGCTTCACTTCTGTGCAGAAGTTGCAAGTGAACCACCATGCACACCCAAGAAAGCTGTGAAAGTTGTCCAGCTGCACAATGGTTTGAGAATTTAAAATGGGTGTTCTGATTTATTTATTCATCTATCAGGCAGTCACAGCTGATGACAAAAGAAAGCGAGGGGCAAAAGAGAAATATGAGAGTCAAAAAATGACATCTGTCTTATGAGAACTGAAAAAATGTAATGGTTTCAAAGTGATTAAATAGAGCTGAATATTGCAACACAAGGACAGAAAAATTCTTACTCTTCAGTGAGAAACAAGTATGTTGCTATTGAATGCTTACAACTACACATATGCACACATGCAGGCCCACAGCAATACATGTGACCTGTGAATTGAATGTGACTGTGGATGACTGAAGGTATCTGCCTTCACTGAGCAGAAAGAAGGAGACAAAGCAGTTCTTGTTCTTGTTAATAGATGATGTGTGTTAACTGTGATCTCTCTCTCTCTTTCCTCTGTTCCGTTCTGCCATTGAAGGAAAGAGGGCGTTTGGAGGGAGTGAGTCTGTGCTTGGTCTGGATTGGTCCGTGTGTTTGTGCCAGTTTTCTTTTTTTTTTTAAACAACTTGTGGGACTTTTGTTCAGCTTGCCTACACCTCCAAACTCACTGACAAAGTACCCTGCACATATTAAATTTAAGACATAAGTATACAAAATACTACATCACGGTGGGACTACATAAGATGCTAATTAAAGAAGAGTCTTGCAGGGGGTGGGATGGGACTGAATGGTTCTTCCTTAGATTACTTTCTCTGCTCTGTTCTGGAGGAATGTCTATTTCCTGCAGATATTTATCTATTATAATTTTAACTCATAAACTCCCAGTCTTTGGAAAAATGTCCCTGAGGTGATTCATCTGGCAAACTCCTTATCGTCTCTTAAAGATCCATTTTACTGATGTGCTTTCTCCTAGTTCTTTTCTTATTTTTATGATTTGTGTTTATTTGTATCTTGTTTTCATTCTTTTCTCATGAAAATTGTTATTTCTGTATCTGTGTGTTGTGTGATCTTCAGATTGCTTTTAATTGTTTCTCATTATTTGCCCTCAGTTTTTAATTTTTAAAACACCATATAATGATTTTGAAAGTTGCTATAGAAATATAAGTTATTATTATCGTTGTTGATTTCTGTATGATTCATCAGTGTCATATAAAGTAATTTGTATTGCACAGAAAATAGTAGTTTGTTAACTTTTAATTAGTTACTTTAAAAAATAATAATTTTCATTCATTTAGGTAAAAGTATAAAGGCTGATTTGGATATTGACATTAGGATTGAGGGCTGCTGCGCACTCAGGAGGTAGAGCGGGTGGTCCACTAAGCAGAGGGTTGGTAGTTTGATGCCAGTCTCCATTTTGCGTGTGGAAGTGTCCTTAGGCAAGATACTCAACCCTAAATTTCCCCTGACGGCTGTGCCAGCAGTGTGTTTTTGATGTATGAAAAAGTGCTGCACATAGATGCACTGCATGAATGTGTGTAAACGGGTTTTTTGCTTTATAAAAAATAGATCATTTACCATACGTGTAATTGTTGTTTATCAGTATACAACCATGCAGACAAACTGTTGCAGTTCAGTGTAAAACACAAACAAACAAAACATTACAAGCAATGCAGAAGTAAAAACTTTTCATAAGTCCACACTGAGTGAAACACCCTCAGGCTCTTGTGCTCAAAAACCTTTATATGCACTGAGTTTCTGTGATTTAATTACATTCAATTCACCACGATGCCAAATTTAAAGGTCAACTCAGCTCCGAGACAAATAAAACACACAAAATAGTCATTTTCACAAACTATCTAGATTAGTTCATAAAGAGTTGTACTATTCAAGCATGATTACATAAAGGTGTGGTACTTTACTTTACATGTTTTACCACATGCAAACACAGCAGCGTCGCTTATCTTGGAGAAAGATTTTGCAGTAACACCAAGGGTGTTGGCATGCATGGCGTCGAGGAGGCAGACCGAGCAGCATTCTTGTCTCAAGCGCTCGAGAGAACAAAAGAGCTTTTCTACTCTGAGACAGAGAAAAGGTTTGAAAGGATTAAGATAAAAATGAAAAAAAGTTGTTTTACAAGCTGATCATGCTGATCAGGTTACTGCGTTACTGCTGGGCCCATGAGGCTTCATCGGAGAGAGGGTATAGGTTTTACATTAACACCTAAGTCAAATCATTAGCATGATGTTAAACACAGTATATAAATTCAAACAATGTTATCATAAAACCAGATTCAGCCTTGGAAAAGCTATATCTTCTATTTTTCTTATCTTCTAATAATTTTTTTTTAACTTGAAAGTTAAAGCAAAAGGAGAAATCTAAGGAAAGAAAAATGTGCTTTAATTTATGATTTATCTTATCTGAAATCATTTTTTACCTCTTTGGTAAAAAGAAAACATTATTGGCGAATACAATTTCCTGTTCTTTTGGCAGATAAAGAAGCTCATGACCTCTGTCGAGGAGGCTATGTTTTCTCCCCTGTCTGGTTGTTTGTTGATTAGCAGGATAATGCAAAAACTACTGGACAGATTACCACAAAACTGGTCAGGGAAGAACCCATTCAATTTTGTTGCAAACCCAAATCAGGGGGGCAGATTCAAGATTTTTGTCCCCACTTACTATAACATTGTGAGATAGGGTGTTTCTCAGAGAATGAATCTTACTGGGGGGGAAAACAGACAGATATTTAGCATTGTGTGAAATTTGAAATCTAATTGATCTAATGAAATTAAATATGGTTTCATGGGGGCAATCTACTTTGTGACATTCTAGTTACTTGAGTAATATTTAGCCCATTTTGTAGGTTTTTATTGGAGCTGAGTTACAGTGAATTTAGTTCTTATTATTAGAAGGTAAAGGCAGTATGACCTTTTCCCAGCAAACTATCTAAAGGTCCAGTGATTTAGGTGAAAAGGAACTATTGGCAGATATTCAATGTAGAATAATTCTCATGATGTTTTCACAAGTTTATTTCATCTAAATTGTATGACTTGTAGTTTACTTTACCTCAGAAAAGACCCTTTATATTCAAATATTTTATATTTACATCGAGGGGACCCTCTCTACAGAGGCCGCCATGTTTTTTACATTAGTCCAGACTGGACAAACTAAACACCTTTTGAGTTTTTATGACAATTAAAGGCTACCACACGTTTCTTTTTCATGTTTGGAAGGAGAGGGTGAGGTGAGGGGTGTTCAGCTGCAACATGCAACACTAGACATCCCAAAGTTCTACACACTGTACCTTTAAAACATGTCATCACAGGAACCTCATGTTGAACTAATCACATTAATCCCTGCTGTTGTACAAACTGTCTTCTCTCTCACTTGGACACTCACATGCAGAGTGGACCGTTAATGTGTGTCTGCACTTTTAATGTTTTACCTTCTATGACAAGTCAAATCTCAGTCGAAGCGGTGCCTGGTACTGATGCCTGAAGCACCTTCTTGTCACCCAACTCAAGTTGTTTTTAACTGACAGTTTAATATAAGAGGAATCTCAGACTGCCATTCATGGCGCTCAAGCAAGCGTCCTCACACGCAAATTATTTTACTGCCTGTTGTCTGCAGCATGAATAAGATTGTGTCATGTGTTCCAAGTATGATTTTTTCATGTAAAAAAAAAACTGACTGACATTCTTCAGGTGCAATCGAACCATCAGTCATCAGCCTCGCCCTGCTTATCAGTGTGACTGCTGACTGAAGTGTGTGTGAAAGGATGAGAGGGAGGCAGCCCTGCTCTCGTTGTTGAAGACATTACTGAAAGAAAAAACAACAACTGGTTATCATTTTCTTATGACATGATCCGGCTGTACAATAATTATAATCCAACCAAACCAGCTGTTCACATCCGACTATTAAAAGTTGGTAAAGATAATTAAACCATTACGCAATATGTCTTCATGCTACGCTTTTGTTTCACCACTGAAACAAGTTTAGATTATCAGGGATTTATCAGATTGTTCGATTCCACCAGTTTTTGGAGAGGAAATAATGTAAAAAAAAAAATATTTCCAGTTGCCTTTAATGAATGTTGCAGCCCTGGAGTCAGGTTACAGTTTGTTGTTTGTTTTGTGCTTTTGGGAAAAGGAAATAATAGCTCAAAACTTGAATGTAGTGCAAGAGAAAGCATGTCCACAGACTAAAACGCCCTCATCATCCGCTGCTCGTAAACACCAGCCCACGTTCAAAACAGTTACAGCAGCTATACGTAATGCTTTAAACACCAGTTCAGGCAGTTATGTGTTTTTTCAGTATTAAATAAAAGCAAAACAATCATGCGCTTGGCTTCAAGAGCATATAATTACCTCCACCAAGGAGGTTAGGTTATGTTTGTCGGTTTGTTTGTAAGCAAGATGCCACAAAAACTACTCATTACGAGACTATAAGCAGTATGCCATAAAAGTTTGGTGCAGATACAGGTTGTTTTTTTTCTCTTATTTTCACATTCAGATTTTTAAACATTTTCACCAGTTTCTCAAAGAATAATTCAGGGATCTCAATGAAAACAACCAGGCATGTTTAGGAGACTGATACTTGAGTATATAAAATTCCTGACTGTTGCATTTTGGTGTGGGTATGCTCTCTACTGAGTGTCATTGTCGTTAACCAGTCCTTTCACATATTGCTTATATGATATACATGAGTTGAAGATATTACATAGATAGTACAATAGCATATTTCTTATAAAACCTGCAGTATGTGGTGATATGGGATGAAGGTCTTATGAACTAAAATACAATTGACAGGTTGTGATTGTGAAATAGGTCAGTTAACGTGCCTGAGAATAGAATAGCTAACAGAACTAATCTTTTTATATATATATATATATATATATATATATATATATATATATATACAGAAATAAGTTATCTAAATCAGGGGATCATCAGAGTCATTACGATTCATCCTGAGGGAATCACAAATGTCTGTTCCGCATTTCATGGCAATCCATCCAATTGCTGCTGAGTTAAGAAAAATAGTACAATTAAAATGAATCAAAATAAATGATCAGAAGAAGTATTAAGCAAGGCTAAACTGAGATGAGTAGTAATCTGTCACCCCTAACCTGAGAAGAGCAGGTGGACAGGAAATGACTGCGTGACTCAGACGAGGATGATAATGAGGAATTCTGCTGTTCATTCTAAATGTGTCTTTTTTTTCTGTTTGAGATGACTAAAATAACCCAGGCTCACTTAGAAATGCCTTGCCTTCAACCTTTAGCCCCGAGTTTCACCTCGGTGAAATTGTCACTGATATGTGCCATTTTTCTCACTGCTGTGAGCAAATGAGTGAATGTTATGCAAAAGAGCTAAACAGGTTCTTCTGTAGAAATGCATTGTTTTAAACTATTCAGTGTGTTTTTTGTCTCTAAACCTGCCGAACAAGGAAGGTTCCAATTACCAATTGCTTCAGGTTCAGGACTCTGGAAAGGTTGATTGTGTAGTATTCAAAGAATGCTCTTTATTGAGAAACCGTCAAATGTGGAATCACAAGTCCAACCTGAAAAGAGGCGGATGACCCCTACCCAGCCGCCACCACACCCGTGTTGATTGGGATTGGAAAGAGAAGTAGGGGGGCAACATGTCAACTGCATTCTTGCCTTTTAACTAGCCTTCGTGGCCCTTCCCACTTTACTGTGTGTGACGGCTATATAAACAAGGAGACCACGGAGATGCTTTCAACTGCAGATCAACTCCAGATCCAAACCCTCCAACATGGCTCTGAGATCCACATCCTACGGCCAGAAGACCATGAGCGTCTATGGTGGAGCCGGTGGCCACGGCACCCGCATCTCCTCATCCAACATGAACTATGGGTCTCCCGCCAGGGGCTTCGACCTCGCTGACGGCCTGGACCTCCACGTCGGTGCCAACGAGAAGGCCACCATGCAGAACCTGAATGACCGTCTTTCCTCCTACCTGGAGAAGGTGCGCACCCTGGAGAAGGAGAATGACCGTCTGGACAAGCAGATCAGAGACTGGTACCAGAGCAAAACCATCATCTGCCATGACCACACCAGATTCTTTGCTATCATCGATGATCTGAAGGACAAGGTAAGAGAACGGAGCATGGGTGTTTTCTTTTCTCTCCTCTCATCTTTAGAATGTTAGCATTCACTGTGAGTGGGTAGGTAGGAGGAAATTCTATTGGCATGACGCCTGTCATAGTTTTGAAGTAGGCCAGGTCATCGGTAAGCATCTGTCACAAATTTCCATGACTGTCATACCAGACTCATTCCATCCCATCCTGACAACAGTGTCGCAGTAAGAATTACACAACAACACAGCACAGGTGTATAGTAAAGGTCTGGCCAACTTATCTACAAGTTGGATTTATGATCCAACTCTTTACAATACTTCAATTTAACACAGTGAGCATGTATCTTTTCTTCAGTTAAGCTTAAAGGGTGATGTTACTGCTATCTTTACCAGGTAAATCATTAAACTTTGAAAATCCCTCCAGAGTAGGCTACACTAATTTATGACAACTTTTTTAGAACCTAAGACTTAAGGGATTTCTTCCGATAATAAAACAATTCAACCAACCATTTACACTCTCAAATACCAGTGCTAGTTTCAAAACTCCCATATCAGTCAGGATGTTGTGTACAGTGAGATTATATGACATAAGAACTAGACTCTATGGCTTTTCCTGCATGGTTCATTGTTTTATCTTCTTCCTCAGATTCGTGTCGCCTCCAGGCTCAATGCCAAGACAGTCCTTGACATCGACAACGCAAAACTGGCTGCTGATGATTTCAAAATGAAGTGAGTGTCCTCTCTTTCTGTCCATGCCCCCTGCCCCTCTCTCCCCTGTCACATAAGTGAAACTTGACATTGTACATCCAAGTGGTAACTTATGTCTTACTGATGAATTCTAATCTTTACGAGCCACTGAACCTCTCTGACCTTTCTGTCCGTCTTCCCTGTGTGTGTTGCCCCCTCTCCTCAGGTATGAAAACGAACTGGCCATGAGGATGGCTGTGGAGGCGGACATTGCTGGACTGAAGCGGGTGCTGGATGAAATGAATATGGCCAAGATGGATCTGGAGAGTCAGTACGAGGCACTGAAGGACGAGCTCATCATGCTCAAGAGGAACCACGAAGAGGTGAGATGAGAGACGGCCGGTCGGGTGCGCCGATTTCAACCTACTGAGGTTTTTCAAGCGTGGCTTTACACACAGTTTACATCATCATCACGTAATGTATCCCTACACACAGGCCAACACACACCCTGTGTAAGCACATGACTTGAAAGTATGCTACACTCACACTGGTGATTGATTAAATGGTCAACACCATCGATCTTTTCAGCTGCAGAGAGATAAATACACCATCTATTTACCGTAATCCTGGTTTCAACTGGTCACAATTCATTCAAATGACCCCTGGCCTACCTCTGATAACACTGATAAGACTGAGGAAACACCATGTTAGGTTAGGCTTAAATAAACACGTCTGCCGCCTTCAGTCTTTTCCCAAAGCTGCCCTGCTTCTCTCTGCACACTTCCTTGTATTCTTCTCTCTATCCCTTAGCTCATTGCTTCTGTTTTTCCAACAAACAGAACAGAAACACTGGACACACACACACACACACACACACACACACACATACACACAGTTAAAGCAGCTACTGCTGTTATAATAATACAACTATATAAAGGTTATTGAGTTCTTCCAGTGCCTAATCAAGTTGTTTCTCCTGTCACCCATGCAGGAGATGGTTCTGATGAGGGGTCAAATCGGAGGCCAGGTCAATGTGTCTGTGGACGCTTCTCCCTCTCCAGACCTGAACAAGGTTATGACAGACATCAGAGAACACTACGAGGGAGCGATCAACAAGAACCGCAAGGACCTTGAGTCCTGGTACCAGAACAAGGTGAGACGTCACAACGGTCGCTACTCAATTCATTTATGGGTCAAGGTACTTGATATTCGTGGTTAACACGTGCCATGTTGTGTCCAGATTGCAGCAGTGGAGCAGGAAGTGATCACAAACACAGAGTTCCTGACATCATCCCGCACGGAGATCAGGGACCTGAAGAGCACCCTCCAGAAGCTTCAGATCGAACTCCAGTCCCATTTGAGCATGGTATGTCAACATTATAAACATATAAAGATTGATTATGTACTGGGGTTGACACTGATACTATATTTTCAAGATGACTTGGATTTGTAGCTTTCAATGTATGGTTATAGAAACAGTAGGTTCAAATATAAGGTGGATAAAGAGTTTGACATTTTGTGAAATATACTGTTTTGGTTTGTTGCCAAGAGCTAGATGAGAAAGTTGATGCCTTGCTCATATCTGGGATTTAGATGAAGCCTCTGCCAGTTAGCCACCTAGCTTAGTTTAGCATAAAGACTACCATCGGTGCACAAGACTCCAGGAAGTGGGCATGGCTGAATACAAGTCTTTGTAACCCACAATACCACTACAATACTTTGTATGAATTAAAAGAAAAAAACAAAAGGCATCTATTTGTTAGCATTAGCGGTGCTGGCAGAAGATTTTGTTAACTTTTTTGACTTGGCCAGGTCAGCTGGTTACAGTAATTAAGCAAATTTGCTGCAGGTTTTAGCTTTATTGACTTATTTACAAGAAAGCAGATAAGGGGACACGAACAGATGGCGTTTGCTAAACACTTCTATCAACAGTTCTTTAAGATTTTTACATGCACACTGTCATGTAATATTCCTTAATATATAATTACCTGTTTCCTCTGACCCAAACAGAAATCGTCTCTGGAGAACACCCTGGCAGAGACTCAGGCTCGCTATGCCGCCCAGCTTGCCAGCCTCCAGGCCATGGTCACAAGCCTGGAGAATCAGCTGTCCCAGATCCACGCAAACATCTCCAGCAACAAGCAAGATTATGACATGCTGCTGGACCTCAAGACCCGACTGGAGCTGGAGATCGCAGAGTACAGGAGGCTGCTGGATGGGGAGGATGATAGGTGAGACCTGACGGAGAGAAACATGTGATAGAGAAAAGTTTGAAAATGAGACAAATGATATTGATGTAGATATGTTCCAAACTAATGTTTTCTTCTTTTTCTTTCCATCATTACCAGCACCAGACAAGGTAAACATTTTTCAACAACTTATTATTCTTATTTTATCTTTAAAATGAACCTGATGTGTCTAAAATGTCTTAGATTTGCTCATGATTGTTGTTTCCTTCCTTTCTTTCTTTCAGTGGTCACAAAGGTCATCACGGTGGTGGAGACAGTTGTGGATGGAAAGGTGGTCGGCACCAGCAAGACTGTTGATGTGGATGTGGATGAGATTGAGTGAAAAATTGGAAGCAATGGCAAAAATCAATAAAAATCCTGCAGTTGAATTGAAGTTTCTGGTGTCATTTAATTCTATAATGAACACATCTCTCGGTTGGTCCCTCACTGATGAATTATGAGTGATTGAGTGCCCAGATGCTTTTCTCAAGAGTTCGTTTAAATCATAGACTGTAAAGTAAGACAACATGACAGTTCCTCCAAACCTTGTTGATTTCCCTCTGGTGGCTGTCTACAGAATAGGTTATAAACTATACCTCCTCAATGTTAGCAGATGGGACATAGACCAAATTAAGTCAAATACATTTTTCCTGAAGATCTTTTTTCTTTCTGTCATTTCAGGGAGTTCTTATCACATCGGTGAATGTACAAGGGTCCATGTTTCTGATAAGTTTGGTATCAGGTATTTGATGCTTTGAAAATGGTGTGATGTCATGATTGACAGTTGAGACTGAATCACTGGGATTGGTTAAGAGCATGGATTGGCAGGACTTTGATGCTGCAGCTCCACACAACGATTACAACTGTGCAGTAGTAATCTGGCTCCAAATAACTAAACAACTGAATAAATCATAAGCACAAAATGGCTGCACCCGTATCAAGGATATTTTGGCTTAATTCTTGCTGAACTGGAGGGAGTGGACACTTGTTTATCTTTTTATGTAGTCTATGATGTAGATCAAAGCAGAGCTAAAAGGCAAGAAACAGAACATTTACATTGATTACGAAGATATACGGTTCAAGTGGGATTATAATGTTGCACCTTTTCTGCAGGATGCAAATACATTGTTTGCCAACGCATCAGCCATGACAATCACTGGGATCATGTGCTTGTGAGCTACATTCTGCTGTCCCATGGAGCTGCAGTAGTAGGGCAGTGTAATTAGGCTAAGGCATTGCATGTCAGCATTCTTGTCACTATATCTTAGTGGCCATCATCGGTATTGCAACCAAAAAAATACTCTGCACCTTCCACCTCTGGACCAAGGTTATTATAGCTTTGAAATTTCCTTAGTTTTTATTTTTATTTAGTTTTTCAGTTTGTGTTTTTATTTCAGTTTAGTTTTAATTAGTTCAACAAGTGATTTTGTAGTTTTAGTTTAGTTTTTATTTTGAGGAATCGACTAGTTTCAGTTTAGTTTTTATTTAGTTTTAGTTTTTCCAGGTATTAAGCGAAAGCCTTGACTTGTAGAAGCTGAAAATGGATGAAACAATGTGTAACACCAAATATGGTTTATCAAGTCCTTTAATTTCATTCTTTAACCATCACCTGCAGGACAGGCAGTAATCGAGGGAGAAAACGAAAACAAAGCTGAATTTATCTGCAATTCAGTTTAGTTTTAGTTAGTTTTGCATTGTTCATTGCAGTTTTTATTAAGTTTTCATTTTTTTGTAATTGTCGTTTTTATTTTTATTTTTGATTATTTTTGATTATTAGTTAACTGCCAAAAAATAATTCACACATGAAGAGGCCGTTCCATCCTGGGGAAGAAATGAAGGAATGAAAGTTTTCGGTGGAAACACTCGCTCAAGTCGTCAAACATTGATTAATGAAGGGAATGACAGATCCCAACATACAGTTGGAAGTAAACTCCCTTGAAAAGGTGCCAAGGTACTTTAAATCTTTGCTTATTGGGTGGAAATCCCTGAACATGTTGCTTTTGAACACAGACCTGTATTTTACTGAAGTGCTGCTGAAACCTATGCAGCCTTTGGGGGTAAAGCCCTGAACTCATTGGTTTCACAGTAGAAATTGTTGAGGAGTGGGTTACAACATATTTCTTTATCTCTTTATATCCAGTTCATAACATGGCTGTAACACTACTCCAGCTTCAAGCTGTCATGGCACGTTGGTCTAAAATAATCTTTTAAATCTTCTAATTAAATCATCTCTTATCAGGATGAAGATAAAATGTTGAATTTAAAATACATCAGAATCAAGGAGACACAGTCAGATGAATAGTAGTCAGCAAACAGAGAGACTTTTATTGCATTCACAAGTGCATGTGAAGGAAGGTTTTGGTGCTGAAGTTGAGCTTGTGTTCTTCGGTTGTGTCCCTCTGTGTTGTGTTTGCTTTGTGGGACAGATTATGTGGTGGTGACAGAGGAGGACACCAACTTGCCGTCCTTAATTTCCTCTGTGACCACTACAACCTTTGTTTTGGTGGAGGTTGTTGAGGAACCACTGAAACTGTGAAAAGAAAGAGAAACACAGTAGTGCCATTAAAACCATTGGTTCAAATTCCAGAGTTGAAGGTGAAAGACAGAATTTCCAAGCAGTATTTTTACCGCATCTCTTTTTTCCTCACCTGCTCTCTCCATCCATCAGCCTCTTGTATTCTGCAATTTCCATCTCCAGCCGTGTCTTGATGTCGAGCAGGATGTTGTACTCTTGGTTCTGGCGCTCCATGTCGGCACGCAGCTGCATCAGCTGTTCTTCCAGGCTCGTCACCTGTATCTGGAGGCTTTGGAGCTGCATGGAGTAACGACACTCTGTGTCTGACAACGTTCCTTCCAGTGCCGCTTTCTGTGGGAGGAAAGAGAGGAGAAGAAGGATGAAACAAGGGGGGGAAATTAATAAACTCGAAAAATTTTGTGAGTGGCACAAGGAGAGAAAGTGTTGGTAAGGCAAGTGTAGAGATTTGGTTCAGATCCCTTTTTATTTACCATGCTAAGTTGAGACTGCAGCTCGATCTCCAGGTTCTGCATTGTGCGACGGAGGTCAGAGATTTCTGTCTTGGTCGTTTGGAGAACTTCTGTCTTGACTGCCACCTCCTTGCTCAGCGACTCTGACTGTGGTAAAGTAAGAACATTAGTATCATATACTACTACATACCCTAGATCAAAATTGTTCCCCCAGGGTTTTGGCCCTGTCTTACCTGTGTCTGGAACCAGGCTTCAAGTTCTCTCTGGTTCTTAGCAGCCACACCTTCATACTGCTCACGGATCTCAGCCATTATGGCGCTCAGGTCTGTCTGATTTTTTGCGTCCACCTCCACGTTGATCTGTCCAGTCATCTGGTTGCGCATGGCGGCCAATTCCTGGTGAATAAACAGTTTGTCAAGAGGTGGATAGATTTTGTTCCTACATTCAAAGAATTACAAAGCACATTCACTTAGATGCTCTGCGTCTGGGACCCACCTCCTCGTGGTTCTTCTTGAGGAAGATCAGCTCCTCCCTGAGGCCTTCGATCTGCATCTCCAGGTCTGATCTGGCCAGTGTCAGCTCATCCAACAGTCTCTTCAGACCGGCGATATCTGCCTCCACTGATTGACGCATGGCAAGCTCATTCTCATACCTGTGAGGCAGCAAGAGAGCAGACATTTGCACCTCAACATCAATGTATGCATTCTTAATAAAAGCAGGACACGTTGATTCACAGATTTTAGAAGCTTTTTGTCTCTCAACTTGTTGCTTACTTGGTTCTGAAGTCGTCTGCTGCCAGTTTTGCATTGTCAATAGCCAGATAGATCCCTCCATTGACACTGGTGGCCAATTGGATCTGTGTAACAAAGAAATCTTTTTTTCAACACATCACAGTAGCATTGCATGTAACATGAGATCAGTCTTTCACAATTATTGTAGAAAAAGTCATGCAGTGTCCCTCCAGTGTATAAACCTACACATATGGGAGCTGCTTCACATGATAAATGACATTCAAGGTTCAGAGGTCATGTGACATACCTTTCCCTGCAGGTCAGCAATGGTGGCCTCAAAAGCAGAATAGTCACGGGCATTGGGGGCGGTTTTGCTCTCCAAGAACTGGCGGATCTTCAGCTCCAGCTCAGCGTTGGCCTTCTCAAGGCTTCGCACCTTCTCCAGGTAGTTGGCCAGACGGTCGTTCAGGTTCTGCATGGTGGCCTTCTCGTTGGCCGAGACCTGCAGGTCCATGCCATCACCTCCACCAAACCCTGCACCACCTCCCATGCCATAACTGAAACTACTGCCTCCAATACGTCCACCACTTCCATAACTGCTTGTGGAGATTCTAGCTCCATGGCCACCTGCACCGCCAAACACACTATGGGAATATGACTTCCGTACGGTTCCACCTCCACTAAGACTTCCACCTCCACTAATGCTTCCACCTCCAAAACGCCCGGTCATCATTGTTGCAGTTGATAGTGTGAAGAGTGCTCAGGAGGTCTGCCTACCCTGGAGAGGAGATGGACTGAGATGAAGAGCTCTGCCTCTGCCCCCTTTTTATCCTGCACGGGGCTGCTGCTGCGTCTAATGTGGGTGGGGGCATGCAGGGCTGAAGGGAGGAGCGTTAGCTAATAATGGGTGTTCAGCCCATCCCATCATACACACCCTTCAAGTTCATTTTGTGCAACGAGCGGGAGAAGAAAGTGAGATTAGTTTTAATCCTGTTTTCTTTTATTTCTCCAAACCACACTGTCATGCCTGTTGCATGTTTTACCTCAGGTAAGTTATTCAGTCAAATCCAGCAAGTTTGAAAAGTGTGACAGAGCTCTTACAGGCGATGTGTCTGTTGATTTTGTTCCATAAATCTTGAGCAAGACTGCCATACTGGCCAAACCTGTTACAATTCTAAGCCTACAATCATTACAAATTCTATAGGGTTCAATAAAGAATTTTTTTTAAACTTGATTCTCAGCCAGCTCATATCCTCTCACACACCTTTGTCTTTGTTCTCTGAACTATCTCACCCAAGGTATAATTAGTATTATTATTATTTTAAGTACTATTCACAGTTTCTATTCATTTTCCAGTCTTTCCACACACTTTCTCTTTTTGCTTCACATTAGCCTGAAGCATTCCCAGCTAGAAGTAGTTTTTACAGATGCTCATGAGGCCATGTTGAGACCTGACCTCATTCAAGACTGGGCACAGGAGTGTCGGAAAGCTGCAGGTGTGCCTGCATGTTTTCTTCCTTTTTCTTGGCACCGCACTTTGGTATGTGCATCATGCCCAAACAAGAAACAGCTCTTCCTTGCGTGCTCCTTTCCATGTCGCCACACTCATTTCTTTTGTAGAGTTTTATTGGATTTTAAAAAAAGAAACATGCAGGTGATTAAATCTTTGGCTTGTTTTATTTTAAGAATATTGTTTGTATTATTACTGACTTTTTTTTGTGATTGAATGTAACAAAGAGTTGTTTTACCTGTCACTAACAAATGACTTCAGCAGACTTTCCTCATGCACAGCTCAAAGTAATAAAAAGCAGATCTTGTTTTCACTGCTGCTTTTGACGGTTGCACACTCATCCCATGCATGTGCTACAGCCATAAATTATGTGCAAAATACTGATTAGTTTGAAACCCCAATAATATGAGGGAGACATTTTTGTTTCTCAGGGAGAAAGTATTTTCACACCAACACACCAACCACCAACACACTTTAGGTAAAGTACAGCTCTGCAAAGCTTATTGCACTCGGTTAAGAATTTCACTGCTCCATGCTTGCTCTTTTTTGATTTATGAAAAAAACAAGTCAGCGAAAATTAGGAAAAAAACATTTGTAGTTTCATACATTCCACTTGCAGTCTCACTTTCTAAATGGATATCCTATGCACAACCAAGCGTTGGTGTAAATGTTAGTGCACGACACAGGCTGTGCACATACTTACAATGATGCAATCCCTCTGGTAGTATAACACTGGGGTGTGGCACTGGAGGTGAAGTTTAAACAAATTAACACATCAGTACAAAATGTTCTGTTTGATTTACTTTATGTAAAGTTTACAATGTGTATTAACAGACCAGTTGCTCATGATATATGTGAACTTGTGAGAGTTTTGACTTTGTGCTTAGGATGTTTGTTCCCATGTGGCATGTGGTAACCGTCACCATTAAACTGCCAGCCTGCCATGATTTCTACAGACTGATGAGGTTTTCTCATATTTATTGCAAAAAAAAAATATTCAGAGCTCATAATAACGTTGAATAACTCTTAAAATAACATACAATCTATGACAAGAACATTTATCACAGGTATAGAACATTTTCAGAAATGAGGTAATGCTCAACTGAGCCAGTTTTCCTCAGGCTCAAGGCAACGGTTGTGATCCCACAGATGTCACATGCGATCAGGTAGCTTTCTCACACGGTGGTGATGGTGGAGAATGTGATGAAAGTTTCATAAACTGAAACTTTTTAAAAGACATTTGCTTCCCTTTTCTGAAACTGAATCAATGTTGTTGTACGAAACACTCCAACAATCCAAAACTCAAACAAATCATACAATAATGCTGGACAGTATCTGAATAGATGGCAACCCCTGTCTCTCTGTCTGTCCATCTGTCTGCCTGTCTCAATCTCCAGGGGATGAATCTTTCCAGCTCAAGTGGTACTCAGGCTTTCCCTCTATAGCGCCACCCTGAGGTTGAGGTTTAGAGAGAAACATCTTTACATCCTTTGACCACTTACACAGCTGCTGGTCTGTTTTCTGTTGTCGAACATTGGCATCTGTTGGTTTAGTGTGTGTCCTGAACTGGTACAGGAGTGGGGATTTTGACTCGTCGTTACTCTCTGCTAAAAGAAGTCTTCTCAAGTAGCTACCAACAAATTAAAAGATGATAAAAACACACATAAACATATCAGTGAACTAAAGATTACCCAAAAACAATTGAATGGATTTTCGTGAAGCTTGGTAGAGATTTGAATGTTTTTTAAGTTTTATGTTTCTTTAAGAGTGCATTCTGATTTCTTGGAGAATAACTAATCGATGGAGGGGGAGGGAAATCCATGTTTCAGGGAATTATATTTATGAGTGTGTGTAATTTGGTGCAGACCAAAATCAAATAATCAATCAAATTTGTATAGATCATATTCACAAATCACAATTTGTCTCATGGGGCTAAACAAGGTGTGACATCCTCTGTCATTAACCCTCAACAAAAATATTTATTAACAGGGGAAAAATTTAGTATTGTTGTGATCACAGTCGAGGATCAGCCGCCACCACGATCATGATCCACCACCACTTTTAAAACCGATTGAGGGAATCAAACTGTGGTTTCTTTGAGGGAGTGTTGGGCCTTGGCAGAGGTATTCACGGTCTGCCCTTCTAGTTTGCCAAGTATTTTGCCTTTAAATGTCACATACATTTATGACCCTTAAGAAGCTTTTCAACTTATACATTTATCATTATTGTAGTACAGATACAGTATTTTATTTGCTCCTGCAAACTAAATGGCATTTACTCTTTTAAAAAATCCCAGAAAGGTGCTCTGAGGCAGCTGTGAGGTGAGCAGCCAGCGGATGAGACTATGGTTGTGTTGATGAGCTGCTGAAGCATTGCATTTGCAAATAAAACGGACCAAAAGTGCAAATGCAGTTGTGCATTGTGTATTTATATATAAATGTACCATTTTATTTTGTGAGGTATAACACAAAATCATTCATGTACATTTTTTAATGTAGGTTTAATCTCTGTCAATGTGCCTCTTAACATCTTTACATTTCACAGATACATCTAAAGTAGTAAGAAAAGCAGAAGGAACATTTGCATATTTAGTTTTAATACAACGTTGTGCAACAAATTGACACAATGGACACACTTGTTTTGACAAAAGAGTACAGAGCTGTGGTGTCATGTTAGATGAATGATTAATGAGAATGGTATGCTTGGCAGTGCAAGGCAAGGTGTGGCCTTGGTTTCTGTGTTTTGCAAAGTATGAATGAGGTATTCATGGTTGGAATCAAGATACTCCTGCGAACTGGAACACGCTCCATCTGCATTCATCTGCATTCAGCTTTTACAACATTTTAAAATCCAATCAAATAAACAGTTTATTATTGCAATGTTATTTTCTTCAATAGCAATAGAACTCTACCGCTCAGTAGAGCACATACCTCCACCAAAATCGAGCTGCACCATATTTCATCAGTTCCTGAAATATGCCTGATTTTCTTCATCAAGATCAATTAATTATCCCTGTGCAAAGTACTGAAAATGTCAAGGAAAAACTTTCCTGGAAGGTTTGAGAAAGCAAGAAAAAAAGAATCTGGATCCGTCTCCTGATCTGGCTCAACATCGGAATCGAATGAGTTACATGCTATAACAGACAGACTATTGCCTTACCTCATGGATATAATGTTCATGCGTTGCACAAGCATGGTGACAGTTTAGTATGATTGGTTTCAATGTTTAACCTCATATTTTTGGAACGTTTCATGCTCTACCGTGTTTGTTGTTTCAAACCACAATTAAAAGTTTTCAACTTTCACTAAAAAGCAAAAACCGAACTTGAAAGAAATGATATTTCACCATATCTCCCAGCCCTGCTCAGAACTCACTGCAGATTGATTCCTGCCCTGTGGTATCTGTTGAACTTGCAAAAACCATATCAATAATTCTTTTTGACAGGTTTACTGTGTCACATACTCCGAGCACTTTTCTTCTGTGGGAAGGTCTCCTCAGAATGCAAAAGCTCCATTAAAGTGTGAGTATGGAACAGTATGTTCAAAATGCAGTGTGACCTGAGGAATAGCAGATCTGATACCTTTGTGTGTGACTGTCGTGTACGAGACAGCTCAAACCAATATCTCACTGTCGATCTAGTGTGCAGGTAGCGTGCCCCGTGGTTACTCATGAACAGATTAACAATGCTCCTCTGCCTTTGTGTTTTGTCATTCTACCACAGGCCCAGGCTGGTTTCTGCTGTATCAGGCTGTGCCCTGCAGGGACAAGACACACCCTGAGCTGAGGAATAATTCATGCATCAACAAAATTGTCAGGTTGAGGTGGTTTGAAAGGTCTGGAAATTTACTGCAGATGATTCTGGACTCAGAGCTGAGCAGAGCGTCTCCTCTCTCATTAATGTGTGCGATATTATTAAATCAGCAGTTTTATTTTCTCTGCTGCGAGTTGACTTGCTGAGCTTAATGAAGTGTCCATGTGCACACAATTAAACACTGCCTGTGGTTTGGTCATAATGAAGCAAACTGCTCTCTGCTGAGGAGAAACCCACACACACGATGTAGCATGACCAACTGTGTTTTCTCTCCCTGTGAGGTAGACCATCCACCCGTCCATTATCAATAACACTCATTCTTTGACGGTTGCATTGGGGGGGGCTGCATATATCCCAGCTGATGTTTGGTGAGAGGTGTGGTTCACCCTGCATACAGCCAAAACAACAAATGCCAGGGGAGCGCTGGCCCCTCTGCTGTCAGTAGTCTCAAAAATAGGTCACTCACTAACGATACTAACAAGAAATATAAAACATTTGCTGAGAATTTCTATTTTCTAAGCTTTTTTAAAGAGCACAATTTGTTTGAACATGGAACTATTTTCAGAATATCATGTGTGGCTTCGCTCAAAGCTATAGAGCTAAGAGTAAACAAGGAGTGACTTAAATGTGCATCTTACTGAATTAGGAATTCTGCACAGAGGTTTTACATATTATTGGCTCTTCTGTGTAAACTGTGGCCCCTTTATGGCCCCTGATTTCGAAAAAGAAGTGAAGAAGGCTAAATTTGATTTTAGAATTTTTGTCTTAAAATAAAATTGTCTACACTGAAAAATAAAATTATTGGACGAACTTAAAAAATATATATTAAAACAGACAGATTAATTCAATTTCCTTAATTTATGTTAACACAATTGCTAACTTTGCTTAAACCTTTGTTTGTGTGTTACCAATTTATGTTCATTTTTAGTTGGTAACACATTTTTTATGTTTCAGTGATATTAGGCATGATGGTGCACATGTTTTTTTTTTCTTTTTAGTTGTGCAGAGTCAATTTAAATCTTTCAGGTGAAGAAAGTGAGGCAAATGAATCACATCCTCTGTGTCCAAACATGAAAAAGCATGAATCACTAATATTTAATAGCAACGATGATAAACTTCAGTAACGTGTGAATACAGTGGAGCACAAAAGCCACAAAAGATTGAAAGTCTTAACTGTTCGAGTGACCAACACATCAACCTGTCAGACTGCTGAACATGTGATGTGCAGATTACCTCAGATCAAGTCTCTGCTTGATTCAGCTTCACCTACTGGAAGTGAAGAATCTGTCTGTGACTCAGAGGGACTGACCTCACTCAACCAAATGTTCAGATCCAGGTTTTTGGAACAGTTGGATCACGATGAACTCTTTACATTTACAGCAGGACACATTCTGAAGCATAATGTCCTGATTTTCTTTTCTGTGTTTCTGCACTAATCACATCCAGTGCAGCAGTTTAGTTGCTCTCTTTTCAGAAAGAAATACAAAGGTGACATCTGGTGGTCATGAGAGAAATTACACTCAAAACACCACTTCGCATACCCCTATTACCTATACCTCTACCCATACCTATACCCATACCTCCCATGAAAAAAAAATCATCCTTGTCTTTCAGTTACCTTAATTGGACTATGCAAGGTACACTGACTAAGGTACATCTACGATCAAACTAAAACAATATTAAAATGAATCTTGTAATACACACTTGTGATTGAAAATACAGATCTTTCTTTGTTCTCTGATTTTTATTCATTGTTTTGGTGTCATAATAATCAGAGCGAGCATCTGCCAAGGCAAGATATTCACCAGCTGCAACCCCACTGTAAGATACAATCAAAAGAAATGAGAGATAACGCTCTGACAATTCCCCCTGAAGTTACATGAATTAACTCTTGTATGTCCTTTTTCAAGCAGATATGTTATAGGGTTGTTAATGATTACGGGTCGAATGGTAAAAAAAAAGTAAGGTCAGTTTCAGAGGTTTCACTGAATGTCTTCCACTTGGGTGTCGACGGAGGAGGACACCACCTTTCCATCAACAATCTCCTCCACAATGGTCTTCACTCTCCTCTCGATGTGGGGTTTATGCTCTGTGGAGGTGGGGGACAAACACAAACAGACACATGATGACAACATGTTACCACGTCTCAGAAAGTGTGTTGGAAAGCAGGTTTGGACTCCACTTACCCTCCACCGTCTTGCTGATGATCACAGTCCTATGGGGGAAAGTGAATGTTACATTTAAAACATGTTTCATTGCTCCAACTCGTCAGCCTACAAAAAACACTTAATCTCTCACTTTTTCTCGTACTGCTCTCCCTCCAGCAGCCTCCTGTACTCGGCGATCTCCAGCTCCAGCCTCATCTTGATGTCCAGCAGCAGGTTGTGCTCCGATTGCTGCTGCTCTATGGAGTCTCTCATCCGTTGCAGCTCCTCCTCCAGATAGTTAATGGTCACCTGCAGCTGGCTGAGCTGAATGCTGTATCGACTGTTCACCTCCTCCACATTCTGCTGCATGCACTGAAACTGCAGGGAGATAATGGAAGACTGTCAGCTCCATCAGAAAAAAGAACAGAGGCGGAAATCTTGGTTTCATGTTTCTAGTGTATGTGAATGACACTCTGTCATTTTGTCCAACCTCTGTCAAGGCGCTTTGCCGAGATATTTCCAAACTCTGGAAGGTCCTCTTCAGCTCTGCCAGCTGTGTGTAGTATGTCTTCACTTCTGTGGAGGTCGTAGTGATGACCACACTGATACCAGCCATCTTAAACACACACACACACAATAAATACCTTGAAAGTTTTCACCATACTCTCATGGACATTTTCAGGCCCTCCCATCTCACCTTTTCTTCGTACCACTTCTCAACGTCTTGCTTGCTCTTCAACACCACAGTCTCATAGTACTCCCTCATTTCCTCCAGGGCCTTCATCAGATCCATTGAGCCTGAACTGTCCACCTCCACGTTCACATTACCACTCTGCTGGGTCCTCAGCAGACGCATCTCCTGCAGCGTGGAGAAGAACATGCATTTATCACTTCTCTGTCCTCCTGCCCTAAAAGTCATGTCTGTAACCACCACCTGATGGCGCCCTTGCACCTGCAACCCCAACCCACAAGACATTACTGAGCAGGTAAATCCCTCTGAATCCACTGAAGGGTTCTCACCTCCAGGTGGTTGCTCTTGGTATAGGCCAGCTCCTCTGTCATACCCTCTATCTGCATCTCCAGGTCGCTGATGTTCAGAGTCACGCTGTCTCTGATCCCTCTGTAACGTAACAAGTCGGACTCCAACACCATGCGCATGTTCAGCTCCGTCTCGTACCTGCAGAGAGATGTTGGGTGGATGTGCAGTGAGTGGACTGTTGAAGTTGTACCACACATAACAAAACTGATCTGGCCCACATGCCACACATCGCACATCTGGCCCACATTCCGAATGGTATGATGGCAGGACCATAAGTAAGCCACCTCAATGCCACACGTGAACCATATTTTCTATTTGAGCCATAGTCACCATTTACCACACAGGCCACTTCAGGTTCACCTCCAGATAACACTTTGCCCAAAGCACTACACATGATCACATTTGTTTTGGGATATTTGGGCCATATTTGTTCATTTAGACAATGGCCACTTTAGGCTCACATTCATTTCGTCATGGCCACAAAAAGGCCAGATGAGCCACATCATTGGCTGAAGTGGCCCACGTCTGTATGCAAACTGTAAAACCTACTTCATTTTAAAGTCGTCAGCAGCCAGCTGAGCGTTGTCAAGCTGCAGGATGACACTATTATTCTCCAAGCGCCTCCTTACGATCTGAAAGGAGGGGAAATGAAGTGAAGTCATTATTTGCTCGGTATCATCACAGAGTTCACACACAGTTGCTGATCACGCAGTGTTTAGAACATGAGCGAGAGGCGTGCACTCATCCCAACGTGTCGTGGTGCTCGGTGTGAGACGTGCCTGCGCGTTGAGGTCAGTGATGGTGGCGAAGTATCCGGTCAGGTCTCTGGACACGTAGGTTCTCTTCTCATAGAACTCCCTGATCTGCAGCTCCAGCTTCCTGTTGGCCGCCTCCAGGGAGCGCACCTGCACACACAACCAGAACCTGTCAAATGACTCTCTCTCTCAATTGTGCTCAGAATTTGACATGCTATGTATCATTATCAATGATCAGTCATTTACTTGGCATACTATCTAACTTAGTGAAGTAAGTACAGCTACAGATTATTATATAATGATTTATATTTGACATGATACGATGGGTTTTTCATGTCAGTATCACTATATAACTGAGAAGGAACAAATAAGTGTCAAACAAAGTAAATATTACTCAGAAGTGTAAGTAAAGCTGTGTGTGTGTGTGTGTGTGTGTGTGTGTGTGTGTGTGTGTGTGTGTGTGTGTGTGTGTGTGTGTGTGTGTGTGTGTGTGTGTGTGTGTGTGTGTGTGTGTCATCCTCATCATCCTCATTACCTTATCCAGGTAGATGGCCAGTCGGTCGTTGAGGTTCTGCATGGTCCCCTTCTCATTGCTGATGACTGAAGTCTCGCTGTACGGGGTCATTGACCCGGAGCCGAAGGAGAACTCAGACTGGGAGATGCGGGTCCCGTAACCCCCCGCTCCCCCATACATGCTGGGTGCGCGGTTCAGGATGGACCCACCGGTGGAGATGCGAGTCTGTCCTCCGCGGAGGATCTGCATCCCTCCGCTGTGGCCCAGGGCGCTGGAGCTGGAGATGCTGCGGGAGCTGTAGCTGCTTTGGCCGATGCGGACTGAAGACATGGTGAGAGGTGGATGGTGCAGGTGGAGGCTGCTGGAGAACTGGCAGACTGGTGGAGTTGCTCGGTGCAGACTGCTGGGGCATTTTATAGGAATGGTAATGCGTCAGGTCACAGGCCACAACTATGTGGGGTATGCAGATAATATTTTCAAAAGGAAAAACAGATAAATAGGTGTGAACACAAGCTTTACTGATGCTCTGTAGATGACAAGTGGAATATCTAGTTGAGCAGCCTCAGGGCTGGACAGATGGATATCTAGGTAGGCAAGAGGATGATTGTTTTTTCCTCAAATGTCAATTATAATTTAGACAGCTGCAGCAAGGTGAGCTGAAAAATACTTAACCATTTCATGCACTACCTGGAAGAACTCCTCTAAAGTGGCTTTAGAAGAAATAACAATTCATTCGTTGAATCATTCAGTCAGTCATTCAGTCAGTCATTCAGTCAGTCGGTCAGTCAGTCAGTCATTCATTCATTCATTCAGTCAGTCAGTCATTCAGTCAGTCATTCAGTCAGTCAGTCAGTCAGTCAGTCAGTCATTCAGTCAGTCAGTCAGTCAGTCATTCAGTCAGTCAGTCAGCCAACCTATATTTCATTTCCACCAAAAACAAGAGGAAAAGTCAAATTCTTGGGAATAAATTCAGTTCATCATATTTAATTTCAAGTAAATGAATCAATCGAAACTAATGAATCAACTCAAACATGCAGCTGAGCTGTGGGTGGTTCTGTGTGTTATTCCATGTTGTAGGTGCAGGATGAGAAGAACTAAATCTGGCAAGCTCAGTTTTAGCAGTTTTAGCAATAGGAATTCAAGTTTATGTGTGTACAGTGCCACATCACAACATATATTGTCTCAATGCTCTTTATAGCATTAGTTGGAGACAAAATGATAGAGAAACCCAACAGTTCCCACAACAAGCTAAAAAAAATGTCCCCTGTGAAAAAACCTTGAGCAGAACAAGACTCAATCATCATCTTCATCATTAGTTTATTTTCACTGTAAATTCCACTCGTCTCAGCTCAGTCTGCACAAAAACAGTCAATATCAGGACAATGTTACATATCAACTGAAGAGGTGACCTGAGGAAACCAACATGCGTTCCTCAGCACTGTCACACCTTTTCAATGGAATGGTTATCTAACTTGTGGTCCGAGTAAAACATCCTGATGTGATTGACACAATAATCTTTAAAGAACATCTCAGGGACACACCCATCATGGAAAGTGATAACACATTGCATGAAAACCATTTTGTGGCTGTGGTTCTTACCTATATCCATATTTAAGCCTATGAGTAATACTTATTATTACTACTATTATTATTATTATTATCATATTATTATTATCAGTAGTCATATAATCATTATTAGTGTTATTGTTATTATTATTATATAGTGAAAATGAACTCGACTGCAGTTGCAACAGTTGCATCTTGTGATACATGCATTTAGAAACTGCATGTATCACAAGGGAGGTTTTAGTTATTTTTGTTTGTCAGGTTTTTTTAACAGATGGAAAGACATGTATTTACATTCAAAGCCGACTTAACACAAACACACTGTAAATCAGTCAACAGATGAGAGAAAAGCAAATGCAGAGGACAGCGTTGGCGACCATTGTTGTATGACTGCACTGGTTCTTTTTATATGACGTGCAATGTAAGGTAACACAAGCTATGCAATAGTTGCGTTTTTATGTAATTGAATTTAACACTGACCTGATGTAGGTGTATTTCTATCAGTTTCTTCAGTGTCAGTGCTGGTGTGTTAAGTTTTCTTTTTGCGGATCATGAGTTGAGTAAGAAGTTTTGTGGGATTGACATAAACTGCTGTGTTGAGCTGCATATCACTTGAGAGGACATTTTAAAATGTGAACCAGCACATTTTATTTTTAACTACATCTTTAACATTAATATAATTGATTACATTGTTATTAATTGGTGTGTAAATAATAATAAATCTGATACAACCATGTTCACACCACAAGACTTTTTTCCCTAATTTTGTTACTGTAAACCAAAAAGCTTTTTTTGCCTTTGAGCCGGTGTCAGCCAGAGTCCGGAAGCAAAATGTCATGGGGTTCAGCCTCGTGCACACATTATCTAACACCTTGAAGGAATTTCTTCACAATTTGGCACGCATATGTTATCAGAATTAGTATTATTATTTGAACCGATTAGATTTGGTGGTCAAAGGTCTGGGAGTCTAGAAAAAAATGGCAGAGTCATACAAACACAGGATGGTTATTCTAGTTCCTGTAAAATCTTTTCAAAGTGTAAAACTGAAAGACACAGAGATGTAAACAGCTTGAGCAGCAGAGACAATGGTTATACTGACAAAGTCACACGAACATCAATTAATTCTCAGGTCACTCATAACCACACCAGCTGTACAAGTCCTGCCACTTCTTATTAAAGCATTATTTTGGTAGGCACACAGCCACAAGTGAAGATCTGAAAACAGACAAAAAGCAGTGATGGACATCTGCTGCAGCCTGATAATCTGGGCGTGTGAGCATTAGTCTGACTTTGTTGTGGCGTCTGGTGACATTTATCAGATTTCACTAATGGGTGTGTGTCTCGTCTAGTGACTGAATTCCTGCTGCAGTTCATGTGTAACCTTGCATGATCATATCCGCAGGCTTTAATTCTCTGCAGGGCAGCTCACATTTACTCACCTTACACCTTCAGTGCTTCCTCTACATTGTGTTGGCATCGCTCCTATTTTTTATCTGTTTTTAATGATAAATCAATCATCCATTGTTGCAGAGTAACTCCAGCTAACAAACAATGCTTTTCACTGAGAGGGTTAGAAAATACTGGGCTGGAGAGGTGTGTTCGTGTTGTTTCTGCTTTACAGAAGTCTCACATCACAGTTTGTCGGGGGATACAGGACACACAATGGATGGGACACTTGTAAGAAATCTATACAGTCTGCAAAAGATGTGAACAATTTTGTGTTGTGCTTCACTGAAGGGTACAACGTGACACTGAAGTCGACTTCACTCAGTGGATTGTGCACATTGACTGTTTCTCAAGTGAGATTTATCTTCATCCTGTTCTATTTTCTCAAAATGAATTATGAACTAGAATTACCATCCTATGGTTGTATGCCTCTGGTAACCAGTGCAGCTTTAATCAATGTTTTTCTTCTTTCCAGACTCATATGGTCACTGCGACCTTTGACCTTTTATAATTACTGAACTATAATCAGAAAATCTTTGACTCCAAGTGAAAACTGGTCAAACTTTGAAATAATAAGGCAGACTTGAGGTATCATGATGAAGAGCTCAACTTACTGCTTAGAAAAAAATGTCTCAGTCAAATTGTAAAGGTCAATTTATTACAAATGTCACTGTGGATAATATCCATGTTGCCACATCCATATTATTATGCATAATTGCCATCAGGCCGTGCACTAGAGGAGTATCTAGTGTATGTTCTTCCACTAATAAAGACAATTCTGCCGTTTTGCACCACTTCAAACTTTTGTTATATTACTGAGTAAGCAACAATTGAGGATGAACTTTGGAAAATATTAACCTTTGGTTTTCTTTAATGCTCAAACACACGGTATGAGGGAACTTATAGATTTGATTTGGCAACGTAAACGAATAACCACCAAAACCATTCATTTTCCCTTTTTACCTGTTCTCATCCAAAGGTTGCAGCTAAATCCCGAATGGAGAAAGGAAATACTTTGACAAGGAAGAGACAAAAAACATGCATGACAAAACTAGAAATTCTGTGCATACATCACAGTGACCATGACCTTTGACCTCAGAGTTGTAGTCAGGTCATCCTTAAATCCCACTTTTGTACCAAATCTGAAGATATTCCCTCAAGGTGATCTTGAGATATCGTGTTCACACAATATGGCAGGCCCGAAAACACGATACCTCTGGCCCCTGGCTGTCACCGATGCAGAGGCATAAAATTGTATATTTACAGCCTGAAGAAAATGACTAGAGGAAATGGGAAAGAATGAATTGACTCTTGTTCCAATATGTGTGAACTGTTATTAACAACGGATGCTTATAGAGTGGAGATATCTGATCATCAAAAGCCATTTGATGACAGAAAAGCCAGTTTCCCGCCTCACACACGCTCACAGTGAGGAAGTCAGCTGCTGCATAGTTACACCAGATACTTAGTATTGGTTGAAAAAGGCTCTAAAGTTGTATTGGATTTCTAGTGTAAATACATTGACCTGTTTTATTGCTATTGCAGAGCAAAAAGGGCCTTTCCAGGTGAGTGAAAAGAACAATAATGGGTTCACAGATGTAGTGGTCCGTTGTTTCCTTTACGCACATCCTCCCAGTGCATCCGTCTCCCAATCAATCAGTGAACACTGTTATCACTCTGGGATTTTAGGGCCACATCACTCACACTCAAAGGTTTCGGTATAAAAGGTTGAGATCAGCTCAGAATCCCCAGATCTGCACCAGAAGCTTCACATCTCTTGGACGTAGTTGTGAACATACTCATCTCATCTCCACAGGTACAGTGTTGTTCTCATTTAAAATAGTTATTACAAATTAAAAAACGTATTAATTCTACAAGAAATCTGTTTATTCTATGCCCAGACATGTCAGGGAAAGTTATGCTGTTGTTTGCACTGCTGGTGGCTCTGCTGGTGTGCGGTGCGGCCTCCTCACCTGCAGCCCCTGCGGCTGGACGGGCTGAGACGACCAGCACACTCCAGCAGCTCCTGGCGAAGAGGGAGAGAGCGAGGGACTCGGCTCACAGACGGGAGGCGGCGCCTCAGACTCGCTCTGCACGGATGGAGAGACGGGCACACCTGTCTGAGGATGAACGGGAGATTATGACCAAGCAAATAATGCAAGCAATTTCAGGTATGCTGTGGGCTGTCAAAGTTATTTTCTGTGCGGTTGTGGTTTTCCTCTTAGTGAGATGCATGAGCTTGAGGACGATGGTCTGATATGTGAACTGAATCGGTGTGTGTGGTTCACGTAGGACTGGTTTGTTCACAGAGGTGATGAACTCTGAGTGCATGCTGGATCGGGACTACCAGGGCTGGGTGGACTTTGGACGCCGGGACGCAGAGTGAGACGCCACGATGAGGACCTCAGAGCTCACCCTGCTTTGTGTCCAGATTTTATATTTAAATGTTTTACTGTCCCTGCAACTTTACAAATAAACTATTTGGCAGAATGATTGCAGTGTTTATCTGTTGATTCCAGAGGAAACACAGAGGCATGTAGAACTGTACTTGATGAAAATGCAACGTTTTATTCACAGGTGGTTCAGTTTACACACACGTGATGCTAACAACAGAGACTATACAGCAGAGAAACAGTGGTTTGGTTGATGAACACAAATTATTACAACCTGTGTTTGATTTATTCCCTTTTTCATCCACCGTATCCTATGCCTTTTACCTGCAGGAGATTGAAGAACCATGCTGTTTAAATTCATATTAATAACTTTATTCTACTGGTATTTCTGTTAGAGAAGATTTCCCTGAACACCACGGAGAATTCACTTCAAATGCCCCACAGGATTTTTGATTTCATTTACATCCCAGCAGTTTCAAAAGTTCCTGATGACATTAAAATACAGCAGCTTTGTACATGCAGGATTTTTCAGTCAGTACAATCAATCAATACTCGTATTGCTTCTAAAACTCCCATTGGCTGTTTTTGTTGCCGCATTGGCAGACCTGATTTGTTTTTCATTTTTATTATTTGCTGAGGTTCGGCTCAAGATACATTTTAAGTCATGAGTCAAGATTTTGATGCGCACGGTCCGCAGCCATGACGACATGTGCTGTGTGAAAGCAGGTGATGAACTGCAGGGCAGAAGTCAGCATGATCGACATTTAGTTCAGTCAGCGTCATCGCAGTCCTTCTTGATTCATTTGATGCTATTTGACAATGCTATATACAACATGCTTTTTTTCAGTGTAGCAGCTAATGAACAGGAAGACCAAAGTGTAATTTAGTGCATTTGAAAGGTCTTCAGTGACAGAATTGCTTTGATTTGTGGTTTGAACTAATCACAATAAAAAGACGTGCAATGAATTATCAACTGTCCCGTTGTTACTTATACTTACAACTTGACTTTTTTCACTTCAGAAACAAACAAAGAAAGATGGTGAGTTGTTTTTTTAAAACTGGTGGCAGGAAACTGTAAAATGACATTCAGAAAACACAATATAAAAAGTTCTTTTTTTATGATGTTTCCTTTTTTTTGTGTAAAAAGAAATGTGTCAGTCAGACGGACTGATCAGGTGATTGTCCTGAGATGAAGATGTTTTACACACACACGCACACGCACACACACGTTTATCTACTGTACATGACTTCATACAAAAGAACAGTGCTATACACAACGGACAACTCAAAGTATGGCTCCTGCGCATTCTGCGTCTTTTGTTTTTTCTAGACACCAGTGCAATGTCACATGGCTCCACGCAAAGTCACTGCGGTGAATGAAAGAGGAGTGAGGGGAGAAGGTCAAACGTTTGGAGGATGCCTCGCTGCTTCTCTCTCCTTGTTACTGCGGCCCATAATCCCCCAGGCTGCCACCCTGTGCAGCCCCAGGCTCTGAAGCTTCCCCATGAGGTTCAAGCTGAAAATATTCCTTCCTGCTTCCCTGTCCGATGACGAGACTCCACCCTTGTCGTTTGCTGTGAATGGAGGTTTTGTATTGTAGCTGCTGTGCAGGAGGTGGTGGGGATAAAGAGCGGCTGAGATGCCGCGCTCTTGCAGCACCTGCAGGAGTCCCGGTGATGAGGTGCTTATGTTTGTAGTGGTGGCGATGGTGGTGCTCCTGCCTCGTTTGCCAAAGTGCTGCTGGTGGGCTGGAGATGAAGTGTTCACATGCTCAGAGCTCCGACAAGGTGGCAGGCCGAAAGAGTGAAGGCTGCACAGAGAAATAAAAAGATTAAACAACAAACGTAACTTAAATTACAAAACAGAACACAATACAAAACAGAATGATGTGTGCAGTTAGTTCAGCTTTTGTTAGTTACTCACTGCTGTGAAATGAATAAACGTGATGTTAGTGTGGTTGCTAGGATAAAATACAAGTATGTAAAAAATACAAGTACAAATACAAGTAAGAGCAGATGAGACTGTACAGCTGTTTTCAGACATGAACTCCAGAGAATGTCCGCACAATTGGGTCCAGGCTTTCTCCGGAGTTCTCCTTTCACATATGACCAACGCAGCAGGAGATTCTCCACCTGTTGCGTTCACAACACAAGAATCTCAGCAGTGTTTCAGTGAGGGCTGGTGCAGTAGGCAGAGGCAGGAGGTTACATTAATTCCTCTGTGAAAATCAGGTCTTTTTGTTTAGAACACATCGACACCAGCGTCTGCTCTTATCACCAAACGCTCTTTTGACATCTTCCACTGTCGTCTACATGTATGGCACCACTTTTTCATTCTGAGATACTTGTATTCTTTTTCCTTTTTGCATCTGTCGTGTGTTAGAAACGTCATAAACACACTCACTCGCGGTGAATGCTCCAGAGTATCTCCAGCTGTATTGAGCTCATGTGGCTCTGAACATCCTCTGGAGTTTCTTCTGCCAGCAGCCTGGCAAAAACTCCAGAGAATGTCTGGGGCCTCTCAGACATTTGCATTCTCACATACAGCACCTCCAGATGATGTAAGGAAATTATCCAGAGTTAAGTGCATGTCGAAAAGCAGCTAGTGTTAGTAAGAACTAAGGGTGTATATTTCACAAAGGCACTGAACATGTTTTTTTCATGAATTAGCGAGGAACATGTAAATTAGGTCATAGAAAATGTAAGTATTGGAATTTCAGACTATTTACAAAGTCTTCCCTCGTGAGAATGTAGGCCAAACACCTTCTTCAAATATTAACCAAGACGCTATTTAGTCAGACAAACAGGGTACAGTGCGTCCATGGTTGACATCCAAGACATTTATCGAGCATTCATCATGCATCTGCCCCCAACTCTTACTTTTCCCCGAATGCTCCTTCTAGAGTTGGAGAAAGAGCCGCGACAGACGTTTTCTGCCACTGTGAGGGGTAAAGTACAGAGGAAGGTGAAGAGATTAATAAAGCAGCAGGATGGAAAAGATGAAATCTGGAACATCTGTTTTGAAACAAAGTTGTGGATTAATGATCATCACATCAGTACAAAATCTAATTCAAGCTCAAATGTAGCTTCATTATCCAGGATGGAAATTCACCAGGTCAGAGCTGTGAAAAATAAAGACAACACAACAATGGTGAAAAGAAAAAAATCAGTGTGTATTCTTACCTAGTAGAGAAGGAGGAGATGAGGAGGGAGGGTTGGAGGACTTGGCAGGTGGTAATGGTATGTGTGGGAGAGGTCTGAGGGAGGTTAGGACCAGGTGGAGAGACTGTGCGATCATGGAGGGAGAGAGGCGTGTTAAACTACACATGAAGATAAAGCAGACTAAGATGAGAAACTACCTAGGTTAAATAAGGATGGAAACTACATGAAGGCTATCTTGAAAAACTAGCAGCTACTTCAAGCAGAAATCAGGGTTTTCATTGAATATACATGACAGAGGTGGAGGAACTGTCTGAATGTAACGTGTGTAGTCAGTGTGTTTACATGTGTCGTACCCATGCTGTGCGCTCCAGAGAGCTGCGACAGGTCGGGTTCATCCTCCTCCAGGTCATTCAGGCTGTAGACGTGCTGTATGTCCACCTCGAGCTCCCTGAAGTCTTTAGTCAGGACACCGGGACGTGGATGCAGGATGCCGTCCAGGTTTGGTTTGGCCAGCTGCTGCCACTGATGTAGAGTCACAGAGCCTGAGGGACAGTCACAAGGAACAGAGTGTTGTCATACAAAGCAGGCACATCACAACTAAATGAGATTTAGTAGTTTCACAAATGAGTCTAATAAAAGTGAATCTTGCTGTAACAAGTTGAGAGAGATGAGTGAGGCAAGATGGTGTGTGATCCCCCAAGAAGGAAGGAAGATGTGAACCAAAGTCAAAAACTATGATGACTGTTACTTTTGCAGGTAAGTGCAATGAAAACTGAATTTTGGTGTATTATGTTACTCCGAAGTTAAAAGGTATGTTGTGGGTTATTTTTGTTAGCAATAAAAGTTCATTTTCAGTGTTTCTCAGCAAAATGCATTAAACATTTCTTCCTCATAAAACATTTGCAAAGGTTGTGAAGAATTTGAAATGAGCTACCAGGGGTTGTTTCAATTTATGTATAAAAATACATTTCATCAACTCAAATCTTATTGACTGTTGCCACATCATATGCTAACACTTTTTAATTTAGTAATTCAACTTTTGGCTTGCTTCCCTTTAGGTGTTTCATTTCTTTATTTCTAAAGAACTTTAAACAATTATCATTTTTAAACTTTAGACACTGAATAATGTCTCTCAAACATCTGTGCTTGTCTAGTTCGGATTTCAACACATTGTCTCCACTGTGGCTCTGTGGAAGCCCCCCAGCGACCCTCAAAGGATAAATGGCATAGATGATGGATGGATGGTTTACCTTCCAGAGGTTTGACGATCTGCAGGCGGTCTGGCAGGTAAGACCTGGATCCTCCCGAGGAGCCACAGGAGTGCCGCGAGCTGCCATTGGAGTAGTTGGTGCCTGTCGATGTTGCCGGGCTGGACGCCAGACTGTTTGGTGTCAGAAAGCCACTGGATCCCTCGCCGTCCTCGCAGTTTGCTTCCAAGGCACGGAGTTTACGCTCACGCTCCACTTCAAAGAAAGGCCGCTCAGAGGAGTGGCTCTGTTGGCGGGCCGACAGACTGCACAAAGCAGCTTCAAGGTCCTGGCCCCCTGGGGTGCCCGGCTGACCCAGACGCTTCGGCCCAACAACACTACCAAGAGGAAAAATAACAATGTTTCACTGCTACAACCTTACAGAACATTTTAGTGCTAATTATTATACGTCATTCTGCAAATCCAACCTGTTCGCGCGCGCGCGCACACACACACACACACACACACACGCACGCACACACCTGTTGTCCTCTTTCTGAGCATGAGTGGAGCTTGGCTTCTCCTCCAGGGTAAAGCTGGCATTATCAGAGCCATAGTAGCTCGTTCGGGGGGTGCTGGTGTAACTGGAGGGAGCTGACACCGGGCTGGAGCCTGGGAGTGCCGGAGAGTGGCACAGAGACCGCAGCTTCCCGACCTTGTTGACCACCTTCACTGTTTCAAACACACGCCACGGGTGGTTCCTACCAGGAAAAGCAGAGAATAAGTGATCATTGAATCACACTTTAGTATTCATGCATAATACATGAGTACATGGACTTAATTAACTGCCCATCACAGGTAGTATTTCTAAGTGTTTATACAATTATACAGATACTCAGCTACTAAATATAACTTCAGGGAACATTGTCATGATCTCAAAGTAAATTGATTTGGCACATTCAGACACATTCACTGCCTGATCAACCTCAGTGTGAAGTTTCGGTTTTTGAGTTCTGCTCTGCAAACTAAATTACTTTCACTGAAATATTAGAAAGGCTGTACTGCTTTCTTCTCAATATTCCTGCAAGACATTGTCAAACTATGTCATGTGAACATACGGGGGATTTTACACTTTTAAACAGATTGAGTGGGGTTTCACTAGATCAAAAACAAACATGAAAAAGATCATTTTAGAGATTTTAGAGATATAAATGAAATTCTGAAGGGCTGTGTCTTTGTTTAAGTCATCCAAAAGGTCAGAGGGTAAAACTACAGGCACTTTTTTATAACCCGTGATGACTTACCTATAGAAAAAAATATCTTGGTGCTGAGCTTGGTCACATTTACCTCCAACAGGTGAGAACACACACACAAAATGAGGGACTCACTTGTATTCTGACGGAGCTGGGGTGTCCAGGCCTTTACGGAAGGTGCCTTCTATCTCAGCTGCCAGTGAGTCCATTGGCAGGACAGAGGCCAGTGCAGTGTAGCGCTGCACCGTGCTGTTTGGCAGGCTCTTGTTCCGCAGGTTTTTTATGTCCTCTCTGGCTTCGTAGAGCATGTCCCCACACTCTGAGTACTTGTCCTGCAGGTCCTTGAGCTACAGACAGGGGGAGATAAAATAATATATTGTAGAACTCACAACATACACACACAAGTATGCAGAGAAGGTGGTGGTCTATATCCTGACACCTATTCAGCCATTCAGACAGAATGTTGTTAAAGTATTTAACATTAAGTGTCTTGCCTCTGATTTAAGTTTTATCTGACTCTCTCGGGAGGCACTCAGCTGCTGGTTCAGCCCCTCGTTCTCAACGGTGAGCTGGAAGGACAGAGGGAATAAAGTTAGAGGGGTTTTACTGTGATTTGATATTCATTCATTGGTTGGTACTTAAAGGTTCAGTGTGTAAGATTTAGGTGAAAGGACTTTTTGGCAGAAATTGAATATATAATAATCCTCGTGATGTTTTCACTGTTGTGTTTCATGTAAATCGTACGAATTGTTCTTTTACCATAGAATGGGCCTTTATATTTAAAAACTTTATATTTACATGGAGGGGGGGTCCTCTCTGTGGAGGCCGCCATGTTTTTTACTGTCGTCCAAACTGGACAAACCAAAACCTTTTGAGTTTTCATGACAACTGAAGTTCACCGCAGGTTCTCTCTCATGTTTGGAAGGGGAGGGTGAGATGAGGAATATTCAGTTGCAACATGAAACTTCACCACTAGATGTCGCTAAATTCTACACACTGAACCTTTAAAGAACATGTAAAACTTTTGAA